>NC_133651.1:312492370-312792370 GCF_009905375.1 Apium graveolens
AAGCCAGATATTTTGTGGCAGTATATTTTTTTTCATATATACAATTCTCTTCAGTTCGTTCTTTTCTCTTCTTTTCATTTCGTGTAAGCTGAGAAGAACAACCCTTCCAGAAGGGGAGGTATTGCCGAATGACTATCTATCTGTGTGATAGAAGCCGAGTAGGATACCAGCTATTGTTTAATTGCTTGTCAAGTACTAAAGGCTGGCCACCTTCTGTACTAACTATGCGATATAACAAGTGTTCATGATCATAGTGATCTCTCAACAAATTCCTTTACTTCTATTTGATTGATCAAATTTTGGAAAATAGAAACAACTGAAAAAGGAGTAATAAAGTGGTGGTAGTATGCGGAATGGGAACACATTCGTGATACTAAGGTTGACGTGGTTATTAAAAGGTTATAGAACGCTAACGAGCAAAAGTATAACCAGTATAATATTAGGAACGAAAGGTAGTAGCGATTACGAACTGGAAAAGAATGGGTATTGAGAAGCAGAAGCTCTAATGCTAAAAGCAATAATGAGAGTCTGTGCAATAGACTTGAAAGAATTTGGAATGATCACTTAATTCGGATTGAGTTATCTTACGACAATAGATCATATGTCATTATCGAGATGTCGCCTTATGAGATCCTTGAGGGAAGACAATGTCGATCTCCCTTATGTTAGGATGAAGTTGTAGAGCGCAAGATGCTCGGACCCGCAGTAGTCCAAAGGACCAAGGATATGATAGATCTAATCAGAGGACGGCTGGTAGTAGCCCAAGATGGACATGATAAGTATGTTGATTTGACACGAAAGGATAAAGAGTATGAAATAGGGGACCTAGTAATGATATAGGTATCCCTTGGAAAGGTTTGATGAGGTTCGGAAAGAAAGGAAAGCTAAGTCTACAATTTGTTGGACCCTTGGATATATTAAGACGTTTGGGAAGTTAGCATATGAGCTAGCCCTAACCCCGATCATGTAGCAGGTCGTAACGTGTTTCATGTATCAATGTTAAGGAAGTGTAATTCAGATGCCAGATAAATAGAGGCATATGAGCGCATAGATATGCAACCCGACGTAACCTATATGGAGCAACCAGAAAGGGTTATAGATCGAAAAGGACAAGTACTTAGGAGAAGGGTTATCAAACTAGTCAGAGTTTGATGGTAGAACCACAATGTGGGAAAATTGACTTGAGAGTTAGAAAGTGCAATACTAAGAAAGTATCCCTATTCATTTCTATCTGATTCCGGGACGGAATCCTTTTAAGGAGGGGAGACTGTAATAACCCCAATTTTTGGAAAATTTTTGAAACCCTTATGAATAGTGTTTTTGCTGAATGAGAAAACTTTTCATGCCACACTATGTAGGGGTTCTGATATGGATATTCTGAGATTTTATTAGTACTTTATATGGGATATAAGTGTATGTAAAGATCGTCAGAATCCAAATCCGAACACTTTGATTTTTCCCGGAAATCCACTAGATACGGAGAGAATTGAGTATAAGGTAACAGGATAAAAAGGATTTAAATTAAAGGATTATAGGAGAGGATCATAAAAGGAATATAATATATTGAGAAAGGTTAAGGGAACCTAAGTAATAAGATCCCGGGTATGATCCCTCAAACGATAAACGAAAACGAAAGTTAAGCGAACCGTATAACAGATTAGCGGTCATTAGGCAAACAATTAGGAAGTTAAGCAAAGGGATTAGAGGAAGTGATGTCACCCAACCAATGAGAAGAGGACAAGGAAGGGAGGATGACATAGCAATGTGATGTAAGCATGACATAGGGAAGGAGGAGGTGTGGTTGGTTTATAACCACACAAATATAAGGTTATTAAGGTAATTAACCAAAAACAAAACAAAAAACAACCAAGCTAAGCCAAACAAATCAAAAAACACAAAATCATTTCATTCTCATCATCTTGCTCTCGGCTTTTCATCTTTTTCAAGGGCAAGAATTTCAAAAATCAAGTTCCAAGCATTGTTAAATCACAAGGTAATTATCTAAGCTTCCTTGTACATAGATATGGATATGCTATAAGTTTAAGCTCCTAATTCCTTCACAATCTCTTCCAATAAATCAAGGAAGAAGATGGTGAATAGTAACCTTCAAGAAATAACTTTAGTTTTCTTGAATTTTTATGAAAGATTAAGGTTATACAAGCAAGGATCAAGGTTCTTTTAGGCATTCAAAGCTCTTGGGTTGTGTTAGGAAGCTTCAAGGAGGTATAAACAACTTTCACCTTTAACTTATAGTTTGAACTTTGAGTTTTGATGAGTTTATGGATGGATTAATGTATATATAGAAATATCCATGTATGTATAGCAAGATCCATGTATGTTAGATAGTTTGGTTGGATTTGTGGTGATTTTGGATATGAATCTTGGTTAATGGTTAATGAATCTTAAGTTATGGTTAGTAGATCATGTTTGCGGTTGAATAAGTTGGAAAACCTTGAGATTATGGACTGACTTTGCCTTGATATAAGTTGTGTTTGATGTATTGATGATGGTTGGGTGGTTTGTAGTGAATTGGTAAAGAATTGGAGTGGTATAAATATTGGTAATCGCGTAAACATAGCCGTCGTAACGTCCAATTTTCTTTAGACTGTTTTGTGCATAACATTAGGACCCGAGGACCCCCTGCTAGATTATGACCACTGCCATGTTTAGATAGCTCATGTTACGAGCTTCGTTTTGATATGTAGTACGTTCGATTCCGATGCACGGTTTAGGAGAAACGACCGTTTCAAGTAACGGCGTTTCGTGAACGAAACTTTTTCCCTCGCCTTACTTTGAAACATAGGTTAAAGACCAAAAAGGGTTAATTAATGTATGAAACATTTATGGTAAGTGTGTTAGGCAGTTGGTAAGACACTCGCGAAGGAATCGCTTTAAAACTCGTAAAGGTTAAATTATTAAAAATGGTGGAGCCGAGGGTACCCGAGTGACTTAAGCGAATCAGTGAGCGCAAAACGAGCGTTAGAGTCTAAGTTAGTTAAAGTATAGATTTACAAGTGACTTTGGTTTAATTCCAACTTACTTGTTGCTTATAGGTTACCAGACTCGTCCCGAGCCATTCGTAACCCCCAGTCGCTCAGGCAAGTTTTCTACCCGTTATACTGTTGCTGTGATGTAAATATATGTATATGCATTATCTTGTGATATTGCATGATTGTTATTAGCAAATTTTGCGATATATTGGAGCATGCTAATATGGTATATATGCATGTCTGTTTCGTAATCTGGTTATCTATCTGTTGATTTCAATGCTTATAGTTGCATAATACCTATGCTAGAAATAAGCAAGTAGTTGCGTATACCCTTAGTATAGGGGATAAAAGGTGAACATATTTCTAAACCGGGAGTCGATGTTCCCGAGTATATATATATATATATATTTATTTATATATATATATATGGATATAGTTTTTAAAACTATTAATCGAATAAGGTTTATTCGATAACTTTAACTTTATTTTATTATTGAATATTATTTTGAATATTCATTCGAGGACTTATGACTCCTTTTACTTTATTAATGAATATTATTTTGAATATTATTCGAAGGCGTATGACTCCTTTTATTTATTTATCTGAATATTATTTGAATATTCATTCGAAGGCTTATGACTCAGTTTATATTATTTAATGAATATTATTTGAATATTCATTTGAGGATCTATGACTCCGATTATTTGCTGAAATATATTCTTTATTTTATTAAAGAATAAGGTGTTAATAATCAAACATATTTTCGATTATTCAAATAAAGATAATACTTTCATATAAGTATATCTTTGGTTATTTAATACTCGTTTCAAGTATAAGTTTTAAAACTTCTACTTCAATTATTTTTATAAAAGATTATTCTTTATGGGAATATTATTTAAATAATAATATTCAGTCATTTTCTAAATATTCTGGGGACTGATTTACTTCATTAAATCAGCTTTACTCCAAACACTCTTTAAAGTGTTTTCGAGTCTTCAAAATGATTTTTAAAAGTTAGAGCGGATCCCAAAACTCATTTTTATATTTAAGATCTTCCTTTTAAAGGGGATTTAAATACTCGTTCAAAACCTGGGGAATCCGGCTCTGTGGTGTATTTTATATTCGCAACAAGGTTGCAGTTTTGGTAAATGAATTGATTACTTACCCAACGTTCGGGAAGTAAGTCCATCTATTGAGTCGGCATAAGCAACATGGGCTCAGTGGGCGTCCATGATAGTGTAAGTGGCTCAGTGGGAGTCCATCAAATGCATAAGTGGCTGAGTGGCAGTCCAGCATAGGTCCTAATGCGGCCAGGGTGATGACCAGTGGGGAATTCGTCCATCTACTAGTAGAAAAGGTTACTTATGGGTATCTTTGCCTGATCAGCAAGATATCTGGTTTATGCCAAAAATTCTTTTCCTTTCCAAAATTCATTGGATGTTTCAAACTCTGTTCATACTTTACATAACAGAGGTTCCAGGAAATGTTTAAGAGATATATATATGTGGATATATATATATATCGGGACTAAATAAAGTATCTCGTAACTTTATTTCATTCAATAATATTTCAAAGATTGAATCTATTCAAATCTTGTCTTGTAGTCTCATCTATGTGATGAACTTTTGAAACTGATTATAACTTGAACGGTGGTAGTTCAAGTAGTATTGGTAAAGATATAAGTATATTGGGGTATTTGGTAACCTCATCTTTTAAACTTATATCTAATTAATAATTGTCTTATGAATGACAAAGATTTTCAGAAAAACGTTGAGACAAGGTTAGATATATGAGATCACCTTGCAACGATATTTTTTTTTACAGTTATACACTGGGACTTTGTGTATATTATGCATGGAAGAGGACTTCCAATATTTTGAAAAGTATATATGTATATATACTGAATATTTTGCGACTTCATCGCATTAAGATATCAAACTTGGTTCATTTCTTTTGACCAAGACTTTCATGAGTATTATGAGTAGGCTCATATATTGTAAATCATTATACATATTATTTTGGTGGGCTTGCTGCTCACCCTTGCTTTATTTCTTCATCACACAACAATAGTTAGGAAAGATGGCCAGACTCCAGCAGACCCAGCGCAAGCGCGTGGGAAGCGTCCCACGTCTTCCCGTTGATGTTGTAGCTGCTATAGCTGCAGAGGTAGATCTATTGTAGATCAGACCATCTACTTTTGAGAATCAATTATGTATAATTATAACTTGTGGCAGATAATGGCAATTAACTGTAAATTTATCAAGTAATCATTTTGGGTTGTAATAACTTTTAAATTGTGGATTCAAAGACTTGTACTTATTTAAATTTCATCTCTGAGACTATAACGGGTTGTGGTGTGTGTTAGTGTGGGGTCACAGCATAAGGTTATTTATTATTAATTAAGTGAAGTGATATTGTGGAAAGAAAGACCGTGACGACCCGGATCCCCGACCCCGGATCTGGGGGTGTTACACATGAGCAGTTGCAGTTGCCAGCCGCTCCGATTGATTCTGGCACTCTGAATGGGATGCAGGAGTGGACCGTTGGTGAACCTGAGGAGCATGGGCTGGGTTATCGTCTTCCAGGAGGGCGTCCAGCACGAGGTGCTACTATGGCTAGGCCAGGGCATGATGAGGCTGGTTCTTCGAGAGCTCAGGAGGGTGCTGGGATGGTTGATGTCCAGTATAGGAGGCTTTCACGGCGGATGGATGCCATGTATGAGACACAGAGCAGGTTTGCTCAGGAACTCACCCTTGCGTTAGGGACTGCTTTTCGAGGCCTTGGAGCTGATATCCAGTGGCCAGTTTTTGGTGAGGACTCTGCATACCCGCCGCCTGATACTCCACCCACTGAGGGTGATGATGATGATGACTCCGAGTAGGTATACCCTGTGTTCATTTTTACTACTTTCACTGAGGACAGTGAAGATTTTTAGTTTGGGGGTGGTAGTTAAGGAATTTTGTGTGTGTGTCATTTAGTTGCATATTCATGATAGTTTAGTTCATATAGTTGCATAATTTATGCCATATAGTTTTTTTTATGAATGTCATGTAGCTCATGCATTTACCATGACCCCTTTTGCAATGATTTATCGACTGAATTGTGATATTGATGTGAGTGTAGTGATAGCATTAAAGTGATATTAAGTTGTGTAGGTTGATATGCATGCTAGAAACAATTGTAAGTCCACTAAGTCTTAGAGAATGCGAAAGGGCTAGATTGTGTTATGATTTGGTTGTTTTCAAGGTCAATCTACTTATTATGCTTAGAATTCGATTATGGGTTCTTAGTGATAAAGACATGAAAAAGAAAAATTTTGGAGAAAAAAATATGGAAGTTGTTGCTAGTTGTGGCTAGGCGTCAAATGGCTAGTAGCCGGCTCGCGTATGTTGCGAGTAGTCTAGGGTTGAGCAAGATGGAGCGAAACGCACTTGCTCAGAAAATGAAAAAAAAAATTTTTTTTTTGGCATAATTGATCAAGAGTGGACTCTTTGGTATTCGAGTTATTAAGTTCTTAGGGGACTTTGTGCCTAGCGACCTAAGGCTTTTAGAGTCTGGGATCCGCTAACCTAACGCTCGTTACATGGATATCATTGTATAAGTCTTTTGTGGACCTCACTCATTGCACGGTCAAATAAGCATTTGAGTTGTAAATAGAAAGCACGATTCCGTAGTAAGCTCCAGAGTTCTTGTAGTGTTGTATATCACTTTGTGCCTGGAATTTTTATTCTTTGTATAATCGTAGGATTGCCTTGAGGATAGTCTAGTCATAGTAATTGGTCTAGTTCCGAAGCATATCTGTTAAGCATTTGCACACACCACGTTTCTGGCTGTATGTCCGTTTGCATGAGTTTATTGATCTTTAGTTGTCTAACTGCATTCGTTGAGATGTGGCAATTTGGTTGATTAATTGTAGTAAGGGGGATCGCTGCATTTTCATATAGATTGTATTCATGCATATTTTTATTTGTTTTTGAGTCTGTGATGCTTGAGGGCAAGCATCGATTTAAGTTTGGGGGTGTGATAAGTGGCATTTTATACCACTTAGAACGTCTTAAAATGGCTTAAATTGGTGTCTTGAAATCAAGTATTTTGTGTATTTGATGCGTTTTTCTAGTGTTTATGCATTTCAGGGTATTAGTTGCATTTCGGGGGAGGAATCATCAAGAATAAGCCTTTGCATGTGTTCACCATTGCGAGAGGAAAGGAACGGGCATATTACGGTGAAAAAATGGAGCAAACTTGGATTTTTTCCAGTGGAGGCCTGCCCGCCCGCGCAGCTATGCTGAGCGGCCGCGCAGCAACCTGCGCGCCCGCGCAGCTATGCTGAGCGGCCGCGTAGGGTCGGGAATTTTGCTGAATTATTTTAGACTTCTACTTCTGTTTGGCTTCCAACTTCTATGTAATCTGAGTTTTATGGGACTATTATATAAGTAGATTTGAGACGTTTTCACAAAAAAAGAAGAAGAAGAAGATTGTGTTTTACGCAAGAAGCGAATGAGATAAGGAAGAAGACCGATTTAGCACACCGCAATGAAGAGGAAGCCTATTTTCTTGTGATTCTTGTTTCGTTGTAACGTTGGATGCTAGTTTTCTTGCTTTGACTTATTTACTCTTGTGACGTACTCTGTTTTAATATAATTAGTTTAGTTATTATTTTCTTGTGTTTGTTATCATGATTTCATATGAACCCATGATGGCGATAAGTTCTATTATGGGCTAATCGTGATCATGGGGTTGTAACGGATTTATTATGGAATTCTTTAGTTAATTGTTTAATACTTTAGTGTGTGATGATTGCTTGATATCTAGTATTGGTTGTGCGTATTCGTCTTATGTGCGTCGCGAACATATAAGATAGGGTGTTAATCTCTTGTGAAGCGACGGTGGATCTTGAGATTTAGAACTTGCCATGCTAGCATAGGTTCATGTACGTTGTGCATGATTAGTGGGTAACTCTAACAGTTTTATTTGCCCTATGTAATCAAAAAGGAATAACTTGTGCTTAAATCGTTGTGTTGTCAATTTCTGTAGACATATAGGAACTCAACATAATTGATGACTATTCGACTTCTATCTTAATTGTGGATGCTTGGTAGAATGGTATTAGTACAATGAAAGTTGGCTTTTATCAGTTTCGTGTTATTCGATTAATATCATCACTGTCACATGCTAAAGGTAATAACAATGGCTATAGAAGGAAGTAATAATGAAGTTGTGATCTCATGAGTGTTTTATTATTGATAAATTGAAGTGTTAGTTAAGTGGTTAATTAAGTAGTTAATTATAGTTAATATTTAATCAACAATTTTAAGTGTTATTATCTTAAAATTGAGAAGTAATCATACATTGGTGAGTGAGTTTAATTAGACAATAATTTAGTCTGAGTCTCTGAGGGAACGAACTAGAAAATATTCTATATTACTTGCGAACGCGTATACTTGCGTGAATATTAGTACGTGTTTTCGCCCTAACAGTTGTAGAAGATTAGGACGCGTCCAGGCACAGAGGACGCGCCTACTTGTGAGAAGATATGTTATAGTCTGGTAATGACGGAGCATGGGAGTGCGTGATTAGGGTAGGACGCGCCCGAGCTATGTGGACGCGTCAACCGTGGTGAAAGTACTTGGAAAATGTGGTCTTATGGCAATGGACGCTGAAGGACGCGCCTGTCTTAATCAGGACGCGCCCTCAATAGTGGAATGCTGTGCATGGTTTTTTTGAGGAGACGGTGTAAGTTTCATAAAGGTGAGGACGCGCCAAATGTGTTAGGATGCGTCCTGTGATTGGTCTATGTGTTCTCAATGGTGATTTCAGGACAAAGCTTGCATGGAGAGGAGCAATGGAGGTTATTTTTACTAATGTATTTGTTGCAGGTACTCTTTGAAGAATTCCCTCATTGAGGCGGTCAAGGAGGGGGATGTCCGTGAAAAGCTTGAAGGCCTCCAGGGGTATGCCTGATGATTGAAGGCCTCCTCCTGTATTCAACGGGTGTCCTCATTGGGGATGCAGGGTTAACATTGGTGTGTGCTTCGGGAACTCTGTTCTTGTATTCAATGGGTGTCCTCATTGGAGTACTTTTGAGTCATCCTGCACTTTGTACCCAAGAGCTTGGGATCATCTGTCCTGTTATCTGGTGGGTTATTCTCATTTGGGGGACAAGGATGCGTCCGGCACTTGGGGTGAACCGTGGCTATACCTGCGTCCGTAAATCAAGGGAAATAGCTGTAGCGGAATATTATCCTTGCGCAGGGAGATGTATTATCCGTGAAATCCTGCAATTATAGATGAGCCTTGGGCCTTTGCGGTTAAGCTTCATAATTGGACATTCCTAAAGCTAGCGGAAGATGGAATTTGGATAGGCTTCTACCCGGCCTAGGAATAAGAAGTCTAAGCCCATTAGATTTCTTGTTCCACAAGAACTACGGCAGGCTTGATCCCTATATAAAGGGTACGTAGGCACATTGAAGGGGTAAGAAGTTGAGAGCTGATAAGAGAGCCACCACTTACTCTGATCAATCTCAGCCTGAAACAACCACAAACCACCACACACCGCTTGATTTTCCGGCGAAGAACCACGGTCATAGATCTTAGTCCCGGTGAGAAACCTCAATCTTTGTTGTTACCAGATTCCTCCGTCAACAAATTGGCGCTAGAAGGAGGGGTGCTAATTAAGGTCGTAATCTTAGGAGGAAAAATGTCTTATAATCGTGATGGAAGTTCTTATGATGGAAGTGACAGTAGATCTGAAGGAGAAGGCGGGGGAGGCTACACTCGCCATGAACCCTACGTTCCCAGAAACATGGCGGATCCACCAAGAGCTCCGGATGTGGAGGGAACACCTCCGGTTCTCATCAGCAATGCTGATATCTTGGAGCAGTTGTATCGCATGGGGGATACTCTTAATAGTTTTCACTCAAGACTGAATACGGTGGAGCGTCGGAGAATGAGGAGAGGTCGTCATTTTCCCCGTCACGGCCATGTCGTGGGGAAAGCGCCAGTAGTTGAAGGAGATACCCAGGGCAGCGGGGAAAACCCGCGAATCACTCCATGGCCCTTGGAATATTCTGATGATGTAGAGCCTATTGTGGTGCTTGTCGATGAGGACACTGATGGTAGGGAAAGGCCTCGCCTTGGTAACCAGGTGGTGCCACACCCACATAGGTCTGGGCGTACGATGGACGAGCGTCGTCGTGTGGAGAACACTCAGAATCAAGATGAGGAAGGAAGGGATTTTCAACCCTAAAAAGAAGGCTTGACATAAGATTGGAAGATGAAGATTTGAGGATGCTGCTGGTAGAATGGCAAAAGGAAGGAAACGCTGGAGAAGCGAGGCCCCGTGATACAACGCGTGTGCCCCATACATTCCAAAGGGATGACAGGGCGCGGCACCGCGAGCACGAGCGTGCCCCTCCGCGAGGAAGGCCTGGGAGCTACTACCAGGATATCAGAGGAATGGACGAGGAAGGATGGGATACCAATATGGGAGAACACCCTATAATGGTAGGAAAGATGGTGCACCCTCCACTGAAGAAGCTCCTGCCATTTTTCCCCTAGCTTCCCGCAATGCTACAGGTAATGGGTCCAGGGCGCGTCCTCATGATCAGGACGGCGGGCGAATTCAAGTAAGAATGCAAAATAATGATGAAATCCCGCGACGCGGTCAAGAGGATCCTCGCGTGCGGGAAAACGTTCAAAATCAAGATGGTAACATGCCATAGCCGCAGCCTCAGGGCGAGGGGTGACGAGATCCACCACTACACCCGGGAGGTAATCAAGGGGAACTACAACAAGTCGCAGAGCAACCCCAACAGCCTAATGTTAAAACCATTCCTAGAGTAGGGACGTTTAATGTGAACGATCTCAAGAGGTTGCTCAACCATCTTGAGGGAGGAAGAGTAACGACGACTGCGCAAGTTCCTTCTCCTTTTGCTGCTGTTGTGAGGGAGGCGCAATTGCCTGCAGGATACAGGAACACAACCAATGACTTGCGTTTTCATGGGAACTCTGATCCTGTGGAATTCCTGGGGCGCTTTAACATTGAAATGGATGTATATAAAGTACCTGATTTGGCTCGATGCCGTCTCCTGGCGGCCACTTTTAGAGAAGGTGCTCAGCAGTGGTTCTAAAAACTTGGTCCAGGTGTGATCACATCCTGGGAACAGATGAAAACTTTGTTTTTGACTCAATTTCAAGCTGCAGTGAAGTACTCACCACCAGTTACCACACTGGCTAATGTGAAACAAAAGGAAGGAGAAAATTTTACCTCATACTTTAAAAGGTTCAATGCAGAATCCACTTTGGTAAGGGGTGCAACTGATGAAATGCTGAAAATACTTCTTATAGTTAGACTGCGTATGGGAATAGATTTCTGGAAGCACCTGCAAGGGAAGGACCCGGTGTCATTAGCAGTTGTGCTAGTGTAGGCGGAATCATGCAAAGCGATTGAGCAGTCGCTTGCGGAAACAAAAAAGAATGAAAACACCCATAACTTCAAGGGGCGAGCCAAGAGAAGAGATAGATCATTGAGCCCAGATTATCGGCGAAATGCCAGATGCCCTAATAGGGTGAACACCGTGAGCACGCGGAGAGAATGGAGCCCGCCATCGAACTATGAGGGAAGGGTTAGCAATTATACACCACTGGAAGCATCCATTGATCATATCTTTGAGGTAAATAAGGATAGAGGAATTTTCAAGAAACCCGACCGTCTAACTTCATGGCAGAGCAGAGATAAAAAGAAGTATTGTGATTACCATGAGTCTACCGGCCATGACACCTAAGAGTGTCGTCACCTAAAAGATGAAATTGAGGAATTGATCAAGGCTGGATATCTGGGGGAATGGATTGACAAGGTGAAACGACGCAGGGGAAGCGATGACAAGGGTAAGGATGAAAGACAGCCCCTGCGGGCGGAAGATGTTGAAAAAATAGCAGAAGTTAAGTTTCAGAGGGCTGGCAGTATCAGGGTGATTTTTGGAGGACACCCTTTTGTTGGTGTTAGTAATTGAGCATTGGAAAGAAACGCGAGAGAGGCGCGACATCCGCCGCTCACCAACATTCACAGCTTGGAAGACAGACCTCCGAAGATCTTTAAGTGAGAATCTACTGACATTATATTCAAGAAAAAAGAATCAAGGTGGGTGTATCATCCCCATAACGATGCGCTGGTGATTACCATGCTTATTGGGGCAATGAATGTATATCGCGTCTTCTTGGACTATGGGAGTTATGCGAACATCTTGTATTACAACACATACAAAAAATTGGGTTTCCCGGATAGCGACATGTATTTTGAAGATGCACACGTCAATGGCTTTACTGGAGAAGCAGTGACAGTTATGGGTTCGGTTAGGCTTCCCGTCACACTCGGGGAAGGAGCTTTGTCGGTCACTCAAATGATAGACTTCAAAGTGCTTGATCAAGATTCCGCGCAAAATGTGTTTGTCGGCAGACCTTGGTTACGAGCGTTTAGGGTGATAACCTCGATACATCACTTGATGATAAAGTTCCCAACACCAAACGAAGTGGGCAGTCTGAGAGGGTCGCAGTATGAGTCACGCGAATGCTATCACAAGGCTGTTAAAGAATTCCGCAGAAGAAGGTACGAGGGAAAGGGTCTTCCATTTGAGGGTACGGAGGACATTCATACAAAACTGAGTGGAGAGGTTCATGCCCACTATTTCGTAGAAGGCCCCGAAGAGGAAGAAACTTATGTCACCGGGAACTCTGTTTTGACGTTGGGGAGTGTTTCGAGGATTTGTAGCGTGGAAGAAGTTGTGGTGAACCATGCAGAGGAGATCATGCAGAAGGAGGTTTAAGGGGAGAAATTGAAAGGAAGAAGTGAGATTTTGCAAGGTCTCAGAAGTGTCGTTAGCAGATGTGCTTGCGCAGGAGGAATCATTCAAAGCGATTGAGCAGTCGCTTGCGGAAATAAAAAGAATGAAAACACCCATAACTCCAAGGGGCGAGCCAAGAGATGAGATAGATCCTTGAGCCCAGATTATCGGTGGAATGCCAGAAGCCCTAATAGGGTGAACACCGTGAGCACGCAGAGGAAATGGAGCCCGCCATCGAGCTATGAGAGAAGGGTCAGCAATTATACACCACTTGCAGCATGATTGATCATATGTTTGAGGTAAATAAGGATAGAGGAATCTTCAAGAAACCCGACCGTCTAACTTTATGGCAGAGCAGAGACAAAAATAAGTATTATGATTACCATGAGTCTACCGGCCATGACACCCACGAGTGTCGTCACCTAAAAGATGAAATTGGGGAATTGATCAAGGCTGGGTACCTGGGAGAATAGATTGACAAGGTGAAACGACGCTGGGGAAACGATGACAAGGGTAAGGATGAAAGACAGCCCCCGCGGGCGGAAGATGTTAAAAAAATAGCAGAAGTTAAATTTCAGAGGGCTGGCAGGATCAGGGCGATTTTTGGAGGACACCCTTTTGTTGGTGATAGTAATTGGGCATTGGAAAGAAACGCGAGAGAGGCGCGACATCCGCCGCTCACCAACATTCACAGTTTGGAAGACAGACCTCTAAAGTTCTTTAAGTGAAAATCTGCTGACATTACATTAAAGAAAAAAGAATCAAGGTGGGTGTATCATCCCCATAATGATGCACTGGTGATTACCATGCTTATTGGGGTAATGAATGTACATCGCGTCTTCTTGGACTGTGGGAGTTATGCGAACATCTTGTATTACAACACATACAAAAAATTGGGTTTCCCGGATAGCGACATGTATTTTGAAGATGCACACGTCAATGGCTTTACTGAAGAAGCAGTGAGAGTTATGGGTTCGGTTAGGCTTCCCATCACACTCGGGGAAGGAGCTTTGTCGGTCACTCAAATGATAGACTTCAAAGTACTTGATCAAGATTCCGCGCATAATGTATTGGTCGGTAGACCTTGGTTACGAGCGTTTAGGGTCATAACCTCGATACATCACTTGATGATAAAGTTCCCAACACCAAACGAAGTGAGCAGTCTGAGAGGGTCGCAGTACGAGTCACGTGACTGCTATCACAAGGCTGTTAAAGAATTTCGCAGAAGAAGGTACGAGGGAAAGGGTCTTCCATTTGAGGGTACGGAGGACATTCATACAAAACTGAGTGGAGAGGTTCATGCCCACTATTTCGTAGAAGGCCCCGAAGAGGAAGAAACTTATGTCACCGGGAACTCTGTTTTGACGCTGGGGAGTGTTTCGAGGATTTGTAGCATGGAAGAAGTTGTGGTGAATCATGCAGAGGAGATCATGCAGAAGGAGGTTAAGGGGGAGAAATTGGAAGGAAGAAGTGAGATTTTGCAAGGTCTCAGAAGTGTCGTTAGCAGATGTGCTTGCGCAGGAGGAATCATTCAAAGCGATTAAGCAGTTGCTTGTGGAAATAAAAAAGAATGAAAACACCCATAACTCCAAGGGGCGAGCCAAGAGATGAGATAGATCCTTGAGCCCAGATTATCGGCGGAATGCCAGAAGCCCTAATAGGGTGAACACCGTGAGAACGCGGAGAGAATGGAGCCCGCCATCGAGCTATGAGAGAAGGGTCAGCAATTATACACCACTGGCAGCATCCATTGATCATATCTTTGAGGTAAATAAGGATAGAGGAATCTTCAAGAAACCCGACCGTCTAACTTCATGGCAGAGTAGAGACAAAAATAAGTATTATGATTACCATGAGTCTACCGGCCATGACACCCATGAGTGTCGTCACCTAAAAGATGAAATTGAGGAATTGATCAAGGCTGGGTACCTGGGAGAATGGATTGACAAGGTGAAACGACGCTGGGGAAACGATGAGAAGGGTAAGGATGAAAGATAGCCCCCGCGGGCGGAAGATGTTAAAAAAACAGCAGAAGTTAAGTTTCAGAGGGATGGCAGTATCAGGGCGATTTTTGGAGGACACCCTTTTATTGGTGATAGTAATCGAGCATTGGAAAGAAACGCGAGAGAGGCGCGACATCCGCCGCTCACCAACATTCATAGCTTGGAAGATAGACCTTCGAAGATCTTTAAGGGAGAATCTGCTGACATTACATTCAAGGAAAAAGAATCAAGGTGGGTGCATCATACCCACAATGATGCGCTGGTGATTACCATGCTTATTGGGGCAATGAATATACATCGCGTCTTCTTGGACAATGGGAGTTCTGCGAACATCTTGTATTACAGCACATATAAAAAATTAAGTTTCCCGGATAGCGACATGTATTTTGAAGATGCACACGTCAATGGCTTCACTGGAGAAGTAGTGAGAGTTATGGGTTCGGTTAGGCTTCCCGTCACACTCGGGGAAGGAGCTTTGTCGGTCACTCAAATGATAGACTTCAAAGTGCTGGATCAAGATTCCGCGCACAATATGTTGGTCGGCAGACCTTGGTTACGAGCGTTCAGGGTGATAACCTCGATACATCACTTGATGATAAAGTTCCCAATACCAAACAGAGTGGGCAGTCTGAGAGGGTCGCAGTACGAGTCACGTGACTGCTATCACAATAGAAGAAGGTACGAGGGAAAGGGTCTTCCATTTGAGGGTACGGAGGACATTCATATAAAACCGAGTGGAGAGGTTCATGCCCACTATTTCGTAGAAGGCCCCGAAGAGGAAGAAACTTATGTAACCGAGAACTCTATTTTGATGCTGGGGAGTGTTTCGAGGATCCGTAGCGTGGAAGAAGTTGTGGTGAACCATGCAGAGGAGATCATGCAGAAGGAGGTTAACGGGGAGAAATTGGAAGGAAGAAGTGAGATTTTGCAAGGTCTCGGAAATAACTTCAAGGTGGATGCTCCTCAAAAGGAGGACGCACCCTTGAAGAGTAAAAATGGAATTGAGGTTGATGCTCCTCCAAATGAGGACGCACCCTCGTCACCTGCGTTCCACAAAACCATGCCTTGCCCTGAGATAGATGCTCCCACTCATGGGGACGCGCCCTCAGATGCAAGAATGGAGGTCGAGGACCCCCGAGACTTTGATTTCGATTTGGATCTCAGAATCCCAATGCCCGCCGAAAAGACGGGACCGGCCGAAGTCACAATATCTATTCCGGTTGACAAAGATGACCCGAACAAGGTTTTGAAAGTGGGATCCCAGTTAGATGATGAAATGAGGGGAAGTCTTACCCGCTTCTTAATTGCAAATCTTGATGTCTTCGCATGGAGTCATTCAGACATGGTGGGAATCGACCCAGAAGTAAGGTGTCACCGGTTGAATATCTTCCCGAATTGTATGGGCATACGTCAAAAACGCCGCCCGGTGAGCGGGGAAAGGGCGGTAGCATTAAAAGAAGAAGTAGACCGATTGTTGGAGGTGGGACTAATCAAAGAATCCTTCTACCCCGAATGGCTTGAAAATCCAGTGCTTGTGAAAAAGCCGAATGGGAAGTGGATGACATGTGTGGATTTCACATATCTCAATAAGGCCTGTCCAAAGGATAGCTTCCCGCTCCCACGAATTGATCAGTTGGTTGACGCGACAGCAGGGCATGCCTTGCTGAGTTTTATGGATGCATACTCCGGTTACAACCAAATTCCGATGTATGGCCCTGATCAAGAGCATACATCCTTCATCACTGACAGGGGTTATATTGTTACATAGGAATGCCGTTTGGCTTGATCAACGCTGGCGCAACCTACCCGCGGTTGGTAAACATGATGTTCAAAAACCAAATTGGGAGAACCATGGAGGTGTACGTGGATGATATGCTGGTAAAGTCCAAGGTAGCGAATGATCATATTAGACACTTGATGGAAATATTTAACATTTTAAGGAGGTTTCGCATGAAGTTGAACCCGCAAAAGTGTGTGTTCGGCTTAGAGTCGGGCAAGTTTCTCGGGTTCATCGTCAACCATAGGGGAATTGAGGCCAACCCCGTAAATATCAAGGCACTGTTAGATATGAAATCGCCCACCAATGTTAAACAAGTGTACAGTTTAACTGGGAGGATTGCCGCGCTAAATTGGTTTGTTTCCAAATCTTCTGACAGATGCAAAGAATTCTTCAAGGCGATTAAGTTAGCAGGAAAAGACTTTGTAAAGACACCAGAATGCGAAGAGGCTTTCAGAAGGATCAAGGAGTAACTGGGAAACCCTCCCATGCTGTCAAAACCGTTAGATGGAGAATCTCTGGTACTGTACCTCGCAGTGTCTGAGTATTCAATCAGCGCAGTTCTGGTAAGAGAGGAAGATGGGCAGCAGTCACCAGTGTACTACGTGAGCAAGCGGTTGCACGACGCTGAAACTCGCTACACAAGCATGGAGAAGTTGGTTTATGCCCTGATTCTTGTATCAAGAAAGTTGCGGTCGTATTTTCAGGCCCATAGAATTGAAGTCCGTACGGGATACCCGCTACGGCAAGTCCTTCATAAACCGGAGTCATCAGGGAGAATGCTGAAGTGGGCTGTGGAGTTGGGACAGTTTGATTTGGAATATGTGCCCCGGACAGCGATTAAAGGGCAAGCCTTAGCTGATTTCTTGTTGGAATTTGATTCTGAGGTCGATGACAAAGCTTTGGTGATGCTACATCCACCTCATGTTGAGGAGTCTTTGGAGGAGTTTCCACATCCCTGGTGGATCTTGCATGTGGATGGGGCAGTTAACAATGGAGGAGCAGGTGCGGGTATAGTATTCGTGTCTCCAGAAGGCCACCATCTGATGAGCGCAATTTATTTCAAGTTTTATGCAACAAATAATGATGCGGAGTATGAAGCGTTGATTAATGGCTTAAAGATCGTTTTGGAAATGGGGTGCGAAACCTAATTGCGAGGAGTGACTCAGAGCTGGTGGTGAATCAGGTGAACGGGGGATTTCAAGCACGAGGCCCATGAACAGAATTATACTTGAGATGCACACAGCGCCTGATTGGAATGTTCAAAGAAGTTAGGTTGGAATGTGTTCCGCGGGAGAAGAACAGTATCGCGAATGCTCTAGCAAAAATGGGGTCGCAACAAGAGGCTGTGTTGTTAGGATCCATCCCCCTTGAAATCTAGGAGATTCCTAGTATCCCAGAGATAGAAATTATGTAAGTGGATGAGGCTCCCAAGGAAACATGGATGACGCCCATTCTGGCCTACATTCACAAGGGAACACTCCCCGAGGATAAGTTTAAGGCCCCTCGACTCCGCTATCAGGCTGCAAGGTATGTGATATATGACGAAGTTCTGTACAAGAGAGGGTTCAATCAACCGCTGCTTAGATGTGTTGACAAAGAAGAAGGAAATTACATCTTAAGGGAAGTACATGAGTGAATCTGTGGCAATCACTCGGGGGTAGCTCGTTGGCGATGAAAGTTTTGCGCCACGGGTGTTATTGGCCTACAATAAAAGAGGATGCTACAAATTTTGTCAGGGCATGCGATCGCTGCCAGCGCTTTGCAAACTACTCGTCTATGCCGGCGACGCTCTTGACGCTCATGGTAAGCCCATGGTCGTTCGCCATGTAGGGAATCGATCTTATCGAAGAATTACCTAAAGCTAAAGGGGACGTCAAGTATGCAGTGGTTGCGGTCGATTACTTTACTAAATGGCGGAAGCTATGCCATTGGCTACTATCACCGCAAAGAAAATCAGAAATTTTGTTTTTAACTCCATCGTATGCAGGTTTGAAATCCCTTACAAGCTTGTCTCTGACAACGGAAAGCAATTTGATAGCAAGGAGTTGCGATAACTATGTGAGGAGTTGAAAATTAAGAAGGAGTTTGCAGCGGTCTATCATCCTCAAAGCAATGGGCAGACAGAAGCTGTTAATAAAATAATAAAGCATACCCTCAAAGCCAAACTGGAAGAACGCAAAGGAAATTGGCCTGAAGAACTCCCGAATATAATGTGGTCATACAACATTACACCACGATCTACTACGGGAGAAACTCCGTTCATGCCGACTTACGGTTTTTTTGAGGAGACGGTGTAAGTTTCATAGAGTTGAGGACGCGCCCAATGTGTTAGGACGCGTCCTGTGATTGGTCTATGTATTCTCAATGGTGACTTCAGGACAAAGCTTGCATGGAGAGGAGCAATGAAGGTTATTTTTACTAATGTATTTGTTGCAGGTACTCTTTTGAAGAATTCCCTCCTTGAGGCGGTCAAGGAGGGGGATGTCCGTGAAAAGCTTGAAGGCCTCCAGGGGTATGCCTGATGATTGAAGGCCTCCTCCTGTATTCAACAGGTGTCCTCGTTGGGGATGCGGGGTTAACATTGGTGTGTGCTTCAGGAACTCTGTTCTTGTATTCAACGGGTGTCCTCGTTGGAGAACTTTGGAGTCATCCTGCACTTTGCACCCAAGAGCTTGAGATCACCTGTCATGTTATCTGGTGGGTTATCCTCATTCGGGGGACATGGATGCGTTCGGCACTTGGGGTGAACCGTGGCTATACCTGCGTCCGTAAATCAAGGAAAATAGCTGTAGCGGAATGTTATCCTTGCGCAGGGAGATGCATTATCCGTGAAGTCCTGCGATTACGGACGAGCCTTGGGCCTTTGTGGTTGGGCCTCACAGTTGGACATTCCTAAAGCTAGCGGAAGACGGACTTTGGATAGGCTTCTATCGGGACTAGGAATAAGAAGTCTAAGCCCATTAGATTTCTTGTTCCACAAGAACTACGTCAGGCTTGATCCTTATATAAAGGGTACGTAGGCACATTGAAGGGGTAAGAAGTTGAGAGCTGATAAGAGAGCCACCACTTACTCCGATCAATCTCAGCCTAAAACAACCACAAACCACCACACACCGCTTGATTTTCCGGCGAAGAACCACCGTCATAGATCTTAGTTCCGGCGAGAAACCTCAATCTTTGTTGTTACCAGATTCCTCCGTCAACAGTATATTTTTAAGTTCAGTTTGTGGGGTGTGCTACAATTGCAAAAGTGTTAGGTAGAATGTTAGTTTAGGCATGTTACCGAGGGGGAGGGTAGTTTTTTTTATTAGACATTTGATGTTTGATTTGGAAGGTATAATGGGTCAATAATTTGAAAAAGTGATATTTTGTGATGTAAATGGGAAAAAAAGGTAAAAATTTCATTTTTTAGAGAATACATGTTACCGAGATTCACAGCAAATGTAACAACTTATTTGGGTGTCACTTCTTCTTATTGAATTAGTATGTAAAATCTATACAAGAACACAATTTTGAAAAATCACTTTCTAACTTGTATTAGTAATAAAATCAATTATAATAAATACAATCACACATTTGATGTGTTTAGATAATACTTAAACCTAACCATACGTAAATATCTTTGTAAATAATGCCTTAGACAACATCTTAAGATTATTTATAATGAATACTATTATAAAATATTTGGCTGACTGTCAGTTTTGTACTATATTTTTAATTTGGTGAATAAAATCTCAGGACTCTAAAACAAATAAATGAGAACAATTATATGTATACAAAGCCAAAAAAAGTATTTTAATATCCTAACTACTAGATTGAAGAATTCTCTTAACAACATAATATAATCGACCATTTTTATAAATAAATTTAAATATACAAACAATAAGTATATAAATCTTTCGAATCGTGACAATAATATAATATTATATTATATTATTTGAGAAAAATGCCCCGTAAAATAAGTATTAGGGGAGTTATATGAATATAAAGTTTTAATTTTTTAACCAAATTCTGTAATTATAAAAATAGCCCACTAACAATAAAAATTTATTTGTGAGTACAAGCATCAAGCCCCATATTATTTTTGTAATTTATATTCATCCTATAATATGTTATAATTAACCATAAATAATAATATAAGAAATGTTAAAATTAATTGGTATAAAAGAAAACGGCAATGCTAATAATTTGGGCAGAGAGAAGAGTGAGATGGGAAATCGAGGGCGCATACAATCGAGAATCCAGAGGAAGCTTTTGAGGGTTTCTAAGAAGAGAGAGGACATCGCCGGAAAGTGCTCGTGTTGCCTCGAGATGAAGCATGCATGCAATTGTAAATATGCATCGTCTATGTGGCACAAACTCAAATCCAATTTGATTTTCTGATTGCACAAAAGTTATATTAATCTAGGGTTAGGGTTAGCTACTTTAGTTAGGTTTGTTCCTTTTGGGACATGATGTCGGAACAACATGCTTCACCGGAAACTCTGCCTACTTTGTCAATCCCCTACTCGCATCTATTATATCCACCACGGAAACCTGATATATATGTCTCAAATTATACAACTAATGTGAATTATAGTAGATATATGAAACTCGAATATACAATCCTAAAATCGAAAATTTATCCACCAATTTTTAAATCGTATATTATTTAAATAATCTGAACAATATTCGAACGTGTTTCATAGTTGGATTCGGTCAATAATCAAAACTGAGAGTATGTAATAATTATTCATACCGTAACATCCCACTTAAACAAGTAAAGACTATATAAAATAAGTCTTATTTATTAATGGAAATAAAAACAAGCTAAACATGATTCATTAAACCAACAAAACTTCAAAATCTCAAATAAAATTTTCTAACAAGATCTAAAATAATATAGAATAAAATATGTACTTGACTTTATTTCCAACTAAATAAACAAACTAAAATTTGTGCGCACTCATCACACACCTGCTTTACCCTCACCCGTGGAAAAAAACAAATACAAGTGAGGCAAATGTCCAATACGAACATATCATTAAAATATAAAATACATGAGTACCTTTGATATAAATAATTAGCCATGAAGAAGAGTAATATGACTGTAAATATTTAGAGTCAACGAAACTAACTAATTAGATAAATCAAATAAATGGTTGAGAATAAGGTGGGTACTAATAATGGTATCTTATAAAAAGGTATGCTCGCTAATAAACAAATAGCAAATCACAGTGCAAATAATGTCTTCTCCGCTTATCCATAAGAAGGATAAATGGAAATGTATAAACATTTTAATAAATAAACAAAGATCATGATCTTAATCATACATATATACTATGACATAACTAATATGAGTTAGTATCGAAAACACCAAAAACTGTAAAAACTCCATGTATCATTTATCCATATTAATTAGTTTAAGAACCCATGAAAAATGGTTACAAAGTGTTGTCAACAGTTCTGAAAATAAAATATATATCTGACAAATCAAGTATACTCGTAGGTAACATGCATCAAAAGTGTGCAAGATTTATAAGTGTACATATATGAGATATACAAAACAAAATATGAAGACAATAAGATAGGACACAATATGATAAGATAATGAGGACAGAGGAAGAAAATATATTTTAAACAAAGAGAGAATAGAAAATACTCGTAACTCGTATTTCTTCTTAAAATATTTTATAATGCTATTCTCTCCTTTAGCACAGAGGAAGAAAATATATCATTTTCTTAAATTATTGCTATAATTTAATGTGTACAATTTTAGTTAAAGGAGTGTATAATTTATATTTACCTACCTTTTATAAAGTTATGTACTTAAAAATTTCTTTGTTACTTTTATAAATTAGTACCGGGTGAATTTTATTTTTAACTTACGAAAGGAAAAATTTCTTTTATAATCTACAAATTATTTATATATAATTTGGATAATTTGTGAGTTATATATTTCTATTACTCTATCATGTGATAGAGATAATAAATATTATTTGTTTGATAGCTTATTTTTTAGTGATTTTAAAATTTGGCATTTACAAGTTATATTTCTTTTGATATTATAAATTGGAGTTGATATAATAACATACACTATGTATTATTAGTCCCATTAATACATATTTTGTCAATTTTAATAAATCTCAATAAACTAAATCTTGTGAAAGTAGATTTCATTTTACAAATTTGTACATATTAACAAATTAGTATAACATAAAATGATAATTATTATTAATAATTCACACATATAACTATTAAATAATAATTAGCAAACTAGTCAAACACTAGCAATATTAAAATGCATCATATTATTCAATTAACAATATGTTAAAACCTAAAAATCATATAATTTCCAAAATAACTTTGTGACATAAAAATTAAAAAGAAAAATAGCATGAAACATGACAAATTAGACTGCCACTAATTAAACTCACAAATAACAATTACTCTCTCCGTCCCACTGAATTATTTACATTACCTTTTGACACGCTTTTCAATACTCGTTTAAAGTATAATTCCATAATATTTTTTAATTTTTTTTTCTGAATAAAAGTTTCATGTTTAAACTTTTATTTAATTTTAAAACTTTTATTCAATTTTTTTTAAAAAAACATTATGAAACTATACTTTATAGAATTCTCGAAATACATGCAAATAGTAAACGTAAACATCCGAATGGGACGGAGGGAGTAATTAATCAATTAAACATGTATTAAATATTAATCTAACACAATATATAAACACATGTAAAACAAATAATATAATAATTTGGTAATACTTACATGAATTTAGAGCCCCATATAAGTATGTAAAAATGTGTATAAATAGTATAAACTTGAGAATAAAATGACTAATATTACTATATGTTATCAGGGAATTTTGGTAACAACATCCCATATTAATATTAATAGTGTCTAAATAACTGAATCACCCTTGGTTTTTGGGTGAAAATGTGGTTGTTGTACAACCGCAGAAATAAAGTTGGAATTGTGTATGAAAAATGAGATGAATCAGCAAAGAATAAAGTAAAAATGGTTGAGGATAAGTTTTTCAATCCGGGAAAATGTAATCGGAAAATAGTTACAATGGTTACACGTGCTAATTCAGGAAGAAAGTGATTATTTGAACTGTTTTGCCAGTTGCCTACATACCCTATATATACATACCAACCTCAATGTAGTTCTATAGGATTGTACTCCATTCCTTGGCCAATAATCCACGTTTTTAATAAGCCAAAACCAGTTCTCACACTTAATCCAATATTTTCCAAATGAGGTTCTAGTATCCAAGTGCCCCTAGACACTAGAAACCTATTTCAATCCATAACCGAGACATTATTATCTTTAAACCACGTATTTATCCTTTAATTCATGTTATTTATCACGTTTATAGTGGTAGAATCCTATTAAAAATCCATTCCATGTATCCAAAGTTTATCCAACCACTTCAAGTGAAAAAATCGTGTCATAGCTCCAGCAAGACACTGAAAGCTTGATTAATCCATAATTGAATGTAATTATCCAATAAATCCAGTTATATCCTTTAATTAGGAGTTATCACAATATTTTTAGTGGTAAAAATGCATGTGAAAGCCATTCCTTGCAGATATAGTCCATTCTCCTTGATTTTAGGAGGTACAATCCTTGTTAAATACTGATTCGGCCTAGGAAGGTACGCTGGTACACCTGTTCCAGTACCTCCCCAGCCTGACGAGCTACCATAGTACTTACAGCACCTCACCTGCCTAACCGATGCTTCACCTGCTGGGCAACAACACCTGCCATAACCATTCCTGATTACCCAAAATCCAGTTGAACTTCTGCTAGTCAGCTTTAGTTTCCTCTGATGGCCTACAACTTCATATAGCTGGGAAAGTCTCTCGTAATAAGCTGCAACTTCACATGGTACACTGCACATTGGTGTAAATACCTTCAAAATCATTGATCTTTGGGCCAAACTTGCACCCCACCATCTGTTAATCCATCCCATTGGGGCTCAATATTCTTATGGGCCTTAAATCGAGTCCATGCAAGATTTTGGCACAACAGTATACAATAGAAATAATATTCGGTGATTAAATTTTAATTAAACCTCCACAAGTTGAACAGTCTGAACTTTTTTAGTACTGCTTAACTTAACTTTCTTCTCAATTTCTTTTTCTTCCTCTAAATCTTTAATAATCTACGCTCGAATAGGCTCTTTACCTTCATGTTACTTTCTTATGCACCAACTCTCCTCTCTAATAAATTACTATTTTTTATTTTTGATATTCATCCCATTAAGATGAGTTTTTTGTGATAGCACTAACAAGTTTTTTTCTTATCAAGTAATTAATGATTTCACTATGTACATGCATATTCAAATTTCTAACACATATTCCCACATATTTAAGTAAAAT
Source organism: Apium graveolens (assembly GCF_009905375.1). Classification (NCBI taxonomy): domain Eukaryota; kingdom Viridiplantae; phylum Streptophyta; class Magnoliopsida; order Apiales; family Apiaceae; genus Apium; species Apium graveolens. The sequence continues at coordinate 312,517,364 of NC_133651.1, forward strand.
AATCATTTATAAAGTTCAAAAAAAAAAATATTAAAATGGTTTAAACTAGCAAATAACTAAATGAAATTATTATTCATGACTTAAATGTAAAATAAATATATATTATATTTTCACATATATTATGTTAATTATTTTTTTAATGAACATTTATTTTACTACTTAATGTTCTTTAAAGAAATAGTAATAAATTAGAAAGCGATGGTACTTACAATCATATATTAAGATGTGATGCCTTACACTACCATTTTTATTTGCCATATTTAAAAAATACTTTAATTAAGGTTTATTAATTTAAAGTGCCAAAAACAAATATTGATGGTTAAAACGAAAAAGATAAGAAAGTTCGTTGGTTTTTGCTAGGACATAAACTTATCTTCAACAGGGTATTAAAAAACCCTATATAAAATTAGTGGACTAATTGATTGAAAATAGCTGAAATGGGCCAATATACTGTGTTAGAAAACTTATATTGAAAATGGGCCGATTTTACATAAAATGGATCAAAAGAATGAAGGATAATACCTATTTAACTATGTGGGTTATTGTGATGTATTTAATGGGCTCAATTTGTGCTATTTTAAAACATGGAAATATTATTGTTAGATGGGAGTTGATGGTAGATACCTTTAAATTAAAAAATCAAAATAAAGTCATGACACGAAGAAAAATATATTAAGCTCCAGTTGATGTAAGTGTACCTTTTAAAATAGAAATTAATGCAATATTTGATTGAGACTAATCACATTAGATTCAGCTTATGTTTTAAAACAAAGAAAATGAAAAAATTACGCATACTCAATTTTTTTATCTTTAAACGTCTTCATTATTAATCACTACACCAACTCCCTCAAACCCTTGGAATCAGTTATGTTCAAGTCACTGTCGCCCTCGATATCCATCTCGAGCCTGGTATCTGCATTTCCACTGTGATTCGGTTCAAGGCCAAAGTTCTGCACCCCTTCCTTGGAATGCAATTTTTCGCCATCAGCAATGACATATTTTCCCCTGTTAGCTTCCTCAACTTGTACTCTATTAGCATTATATTCCACATCAATTGCAAAATAAGTGTGTGACCCCGTCTCAAAAAGCTCACACTTGAAGTGTGAAGAAAATAACTTTGTCCGCTGATCTCAGATCCTTTACTCGCACAAAATCTTTCCAGCCACTAGATAAGACATAACTGTTACTTCCCTTCCAGACACCATAGCGAAAATTCCAGAGTGTCATCGACTGGTCATAGAAAGCTAGCTTATGGGAATCGCATGGGAAGCAACTAGCATACATTTTCGGAATCACAATTCTGTAGAGCATACCTACGTCGCTAGCAGTAAGTACCTTTTCAAAAATTTATATTTTTTGTAATTAATTTTTTTTTTTATTATTTTTTTTGAAAATATATGAAAATGTCCTCCGAAAATACAAAATTATAAAGGTATATTTACAAAATATGATCCATATATCAGTGGAATTTAATTCCTGGATCTCTCACAGCCAAACTAATACAGGGGGTTCTCATACATCAAACATGCATCAAATGTCTAAAAATTCACAATTAAATGAGAAGAATAAATGTAAAAACCGCCCATGATAGGCACAAATATGCTTTAATCAATACAAAAAATGTCTCCTATTACACAATTACTATAATTTTGACTACACATTACACATTGGATTTAAAGTAAAATGATCAAATAACCTGGAAGAACTCATGACACACAAAACCCCCAGTACACAATCAATAATTAAATCAAATTGGTTCACACATATATATTTAAGACTTAATAAAATCTATAAATATGGCATATAACTATCATGTAAGAGCTAAATCATGATTGAAATAATGACAATAAAACTTACAGAAATAGGTGTTAAATTCTTCTCAAGTTGGTGAGCTCTAAGACAGATCTCTTAGAGGGGCTGGTGCTTATAGTTAACAGCTAATAGCAGGAAAGAAGCCACTAACCAAGAAAAGAATTTAATTATTTTCAAAAAAAGAAAAGAAAAGAATTTAAATGAGATTTCGAATATTTTGTGATTAAATCATTGATGTCAGATTCTTTAAACTAGTCACCAATATTTCAAAATATGTTATATACTATTTTGTTATCAATTCATAGTTATGAGGAACATAGAAATCATGTAATAATGCTCTCCTCATAAAATCTCTTAGTACAAACTAAAAAGCTTATGATTATTTAGAAAGCAACATATAGTCACACATAAAACAACTCTATTACTCTAATCTCACATTTATGGGGTATATTCATTTTCGATTTTAAAAAAATCATAACAATTCGTGAATTTTAAAAAAACATTGGGTAGATTTTAATTGTTCGTGGATTTTGACAGAATTGATAGAAAAATCTTGCCGAGTCATGATAATTTTGGGAATTATTCTAGAAATTCTTCAAAATCTCATGCCCTTTAAAAAGATTTTAAAATATTAAAAATGTACTAGCAAATTCATCAAAATCTACCACTTTTTCAAATAAAAACAAATCCATGAACTTTTGATACCATCGTAATTTGATGGATTTTTAAAATTTTAAATTGAATAGACTCAGATTTTAAATAATTTTTTCCAATCTATATTGAATATCATCAGATTTTAAAAGATTTTTTAAAATTCAAATTAAATACCTTTTGATTTCAAGAATTCAACAAACCACGTATGACTTCTTTCAAATTTTAATCCCAAATTTGAATCCCAAGCTTATTTCAAAAATTATAAAATTTTAAGGGATAATATCTTGTGATCGAAACACATGGATAATACACCCTTGGAGTTGTGGAAAGGCAGGATGAATAGTCTTAATTATCTTCGTGTGTGGGGGTGCCTTGCTAAGGTACTTTTTCCTGAACACAAGAGAAAGAAACTAGGTCCGAAAACTGTTGACTGTATCTTTCTGGGCTATCTTGAAATCACTACAGCTGTGAGATTTTTGGTATTAAAATCTGACATAGATGGTAAAGTGGCAAACACGATAGTTGAATTTCTAGATGCTACATTCTTTGAGGATGTTTACCCTATGAAGACTGGAATACCTGAAGCGACTTCTAAGAAAGATCCTACTCACACATCGAGTTCTATTCCTGATCATGTGGAAAAGATGATAAATATGGGGGCAGAACCTAGTAGTAGCTCTATTCCTAAGGAAGTAGAGGAACCAAGGAGAAGTAAGCGTGCAAAGGTAGTTAAGGACTTTGGAGGTGATTTTATCACTTACAATGTCAAGGACGAACCTATAACTTCCCTACAAGATATGGATTCTTTGGAGTCTAGGCATTGAAAGGGCGCTGTGAAGAGTGAAATTGACTCTAATATTTCTAATGGAATATGGGAGTTGGTTGATCTCCCTCCTGGGTGTTCTACTATTGGGTGTAAATGGGTCTTTAAGAGGAAGTTGAACCCTGACGGCTCAATAGATAAGTACAAAGCTAGACTGGTAGCTAAGGGTTTTAAGCAGAGGGAAGGAATTGATTACTTTGATACATACTCTCTGGTTGCTAGGATGGTAACAATCGGAATGCTTATAGCATTGGCTTCCGTCCACGGTCTTCTCATCCATCAGATCGATGTAAAGACCGCTTTGCTTCATGGTGAACTTGAAGAAGAGATTTGTATGGACCAAGCTGAGGGATTTGTTGCATCTAGCAATGAAAGGAAAGTATGTAAGTTGATCAACATTACTAGAAATAGTAGACATGACATCGGTATTTAGACATCGGCATGTAATGCACCCAATGTTAAAAGCCTGTTTAACATCAGTTTAAAAATAAGCGATGTTGAATATGAATGCTGACATCGGTTTCACCTAATAGCCGTTGTCTATGTTCAGAAATTAAAACTCTCAAGTTTATGATTTTAACTATGACATCGGCTGATTTTATTAACCGTTATCTATTTTCAGAAATTAAAAAGGCCAAATTATGCTTTGAACTTTGACATCGGTTTATTTTGTTAACCCTTGTCTATGGTCATTTCTAAAAAAATAAAATTTTACTTGTCTTTTTCCCCCCAATTGCGATACACTTTTCCCCGTTTAATTTTAATAAAATATCACTTTATTCTTATTGCCCCCCTTTTCCAAAATATCTATCACTCCACTCTCTCTCTCTCGTGACCTTAGCTCTCTCGTCTCTCTCACCTCTTATCTCTCTCTCATCTCTCCCCTCTTTCTCTCTTACTAGACTCCGTCTCACCTGGCTACCTCTCTTGAACTTTTTCCGTCAGCTCTCACCTCACTCTCTATCTCGACCTCACTTTCTCACTTATCTCTCTCTGTTAAATTACAATCTACCGATTACAGTTACATAAACCCGATTTTTAATTACACGAATCCTTAATTGTTCGATTCTCTTAAATTATATGAAGGTCAAACCCTAGATATGGCTTCTTCAATTTGTTTGAGTTTTGCCTAATTTTAGTGTTCAATTAGTTGATTTATGTGTACATGTTACTATATATTTTCTTATCTCTCTCTCACCCCCTCTTTATCTATGTTTATCTTGGTCTCCACTCTGCCTCTCAGTTCTACTTTTCATCTTATCATGTCCACCTTACAAATGGTGATTTTCCTTGTACTATAACTAGTATATACAACTGAGTTTGAAGAGAACTGGCTTTACACTGTTTTTCAGTTGGTAAGTAGCACTCTTTTCCTTGGAATTGTATAGTTTATAATATTATTTTGATTTACTGGTGTTGTTGGTTGTGTGACCAGAACGTCGATTAGTTAAAATATTTATTTATTATTTTATAGTTATAAGCATCTAAGGGCAAGGGAACCAGAGTGCCTACTTCAGTATGCAAAGCACGCCCATCTCTAGTCCTAGATTCGAATTCTCGGGAAGCAATTCACAAGGATATGGAGAATAATAATGGTACAATTTCTCCCCACATCCATCGACTTTGTGTTATGCTGGCAGTATATGTGTTGATTCTTATATTGTGTATTTTTGTAGGTACTGACTGGGCACGAGGATAATGTAGAGTATGCATGAGATCCGAATATGGGTGAGTATGCTACTATGATGTACGTTAATGTAATATATTTATGGATAGTTTTTGGTTATTAACCATGATTCACATCATATTTACTTAAAATCAATTCTTGTTTCATCTTCGGGGAACAAGTTACAAGTATTTGACCTGCAAAAATGATCATATGTGTATACCGTACATGTTAATCCTAACCCTTGAAGTTGCAAGATACTAGGGATATAAGAGTGCATTTTGGCATTGTAAATTATTATAATTGGGAATGAAGCTTATGCATTGCTCAAAATTTGTTCTAAAACAAAAGGAAATAAACATATAGGTTTAGATGAATACTGTGAAATTGTTCAAAGAGTTCCCTCCTTTGTTAGCATGTATTGTCACTGATGTTTTGAAATGTGTGGAATACACAATTTAACAATTAAATATACAAATGGTAAGTGGTAAACAACTATGAATTTTATTGATCCTATTCATTAAATGTCTTTTCTCATTTTTTTAATAGGGTAGGGCAAGGGAGGTTGATCTTGGTTTGATGGGAAGGATATGATGTATGATCTTAAGTATTCAATGAAAGAAAACATGGTGCCATTGTGGACTGTACATATTAAGAGCAGCTAACTCTCCAGCCTTACCTCTTCGGCCACTAAAGAAAAAGCCATTGAAGGTAACTCTTTTTCCAAAGCAATGCTGACAAGAACTTGTGAACCTGATAATTTCTTTATATGTTAAAATATCATAGAAATATAGCTTCTGTTCCAGCATGCTTAAAAGCTAAAGCTTGCACAAAATACTAACTAATTCAAAATTAACTACTAATTTACCGAAAAATGTCAGATAACAGGATAATACTAAGTCTTCCAGATACAAGTATTTATACTAAATTGGTATTAAACACCAAAATATGGCCCAAGCAAGATTTTACCAGATATACATATGATAAAACCCATGTGCACGCTACCCGATGCAAATTACTACAAACAACATAACTAAAATCAACCAAAACTGATGACAAGAACAATTGTAATTTGAAAGAGTGGTTGGTTTATGAAAAGTATCTCCTCGTAATAGCATATATTCCATTATGATGTCTGAAATTTGCTCATATATATCCTCAGGCTGCCCATGAACCGGAACTCTGGTAATACCTGTTGAAATGTTTCATTTTATGGCAACATCATATACATGTATGATTTATTTGTTAATTTTACTTATATACAGATCTACACATAGAAACTAATAGTTGCAATAGACAAATATATAGACAAATACTGTATTAAATATAGCATGTCACACTAGCAAGTTAGTTTTTTTTGTTTTATATTAGCATGTTTATATTTTTTTGTTCCAGAATCCTTTGATATCTACCAAACAATGATTGGAGAACTAACTATGGGAATGATCATACCAGGTAAATCAATCATAGTTAAATCAGGAGCACCATTTTTCTTTACAACAATGGTTAGTGGTGTATGAGATATCCCTTTTTCATTTCCAGCAATCTCATTAGTGGCATGGTTAATCGCTTTCGCTATATTTGATTCTTCAGTAGAAACCAGTTTTGTAAGATACTCCAACTGAAAATTTGAGTCAGATTGTGCATGATTCTCCAGCCTAATAACAAGAGGGACCATGGTACAATACCCTAGAAAGTTAGCTGGCTTTTTCTTTAGTGGCAGAAGAGGTAAGGCTGGAGAGTTAACCGCTCTTAATACAATTTAGGAGCTCTAGCTGCTTCTTGTTTGATGATTGTTTTTTTTAATACAATTCTGCAAATACACCCCTGAAAGTTTAAAAGTTAAAATTGAACTAATACCTTTTTGTTTAGTAGGTAGTCAATATTGTAATATCCGGGATATATCGTGTAATTATTTTGCTATTAAATAATTATTATGTGTGTTCAGTATCTATTCTGTGAGTTAATTGTTAAATGTTATCTGTAGTTGGATATTCAAAAAAATAATATTAATTGAGTATTTTAATTTTTATATGTTCAAAATAAAACATAGATAATTGTCATATCTTCCTAATTAATTTTATGTTGATTTATAGATTTATAAGGATCATATGAAATTTATAAAATCTTTTTCCGAGTATTTAAAATTTATTTTATAAAAACGGGAACCAATCGAAGTCATCCGTTGTTACGTTTTTGGAACCCGAAACTCTTCCGAGAACTCCTTCCTAACCTAATTGTAATATTCCGAGCATATTCCATATTTCGACTTTTTCGATCCGGCGTACGGTTTGTTCTACGCGGGTCCCGGCGTAACATTTTCGATACAATATTCGTTTCGGCAAATCAATAAAACCCATATTTTCGATAAACGGGAGCTTTTTATTAAACTATCCCAATTATCACTTCGTAGTACGTGTAACCAGGCGCTGAGACCAAGACCGCAGTATAAATTGTACTGATTTGGATAATTATCTCGAAAAGCAATACCGTTTGGATCAGTTTTTATAAATAAACGTACCGTTTTATATCCGGAATGATCCAACGGGATACTAATTTTCCGTAATTATAAATAGCCTTTTTCCGTATTTTATTTCGTATCAAAATCATTTGCAGATAGTTAATTCTATAATTTTCAGAGAAAAACCCTAATTACAAAAACTGTTCTAAGAATCAAACAGCAAAACGAAGGCGTTACCGATCTCTGTTTTCAAAGCTTGAGTAACCAAAATGAAGGATTTGAAGTGTTCTATCAGATTCTGAGCTTTGGTTCACTGCAGAATCAAAGGTTTATTTTCTGGAAATTTATTTATTTTCGAATTAAATTTATTAAAAATATGAATTTTTGTTCGGATGATTGTTTGTATGATTTGATGACTGCATGTTGTAGAGCTTGTTTTCCTGATGATTTTTATATATTATACGTCTGATTTGGAGTTCAATAACATGTTCAAATTTGAGTTTGATTTTCGAATTTTAAAATTAGGGTTTATAACCCGTATGAATGTTCTTAATTGAAATTTGGGGGTTTCTTATTCTAAAATAGATTGATGTTGTGGTATAGTGTATTGTATTCTCTGTGAAATTTGCAATCTAGTCGTACAAGTTTCATGAATCAACGAGGTCTGTAGAAAAGTGAGTTGTGTTTTGAAGTTTACGTCGAACCCGCCGGAAATCGGCGAGTTTCTTGATCAAATTCCGGCCAAGTCTGGGGTTATTGATGAATTTTGATTGCAGATATAGGTTCCTGGTGTTGTGTAGTTTAATTCTGGAGGTAATGGTGGTGGGAGGATGCCGGAGGTGAATTCTCCGGCCACCCCCGACTTTTCCGGCGACTGGAACTGCAAAATTGCAGTTTGGTCCCTGTACTTTTGAAAACGATGAAGTTTGGTCCCCCAGGTTTCCAGACTTTGCAAAAATTGGATTCCTGTTTTAAAAATGTTTAAAAATCATATTTCCTATTTATTTTTATTATAAAAATTCGTTTTTAATTTTTGAAAATTCTAAAAATTAGTATTTTAATTCCGAAAATTATTTTTAATTCAGAAATAAATCTGAATTAATTAGTTAATTAATTTCAGTTAATTTTTAATCGATTAATTGGTCAATTAATTTGGAAATTAATTGATTAATTAATTTAATTAATTATTAATTGATTTTAATTAATTATTTAATTAGATATAATTACTTAAAAATGATTTAAAAATTCCGAAAAATAATTTCGAGCTTTAAAATATTATTCTAAATTATTTCCAGGGCTTGATAATTAGTATAAAATTGTTTCGGAGCCAGAATTGGCCAATCGAACCCTGTTTATTAACCCGAAATTGATCCAACGACCCGTTTTAATTCCGAAAAATATTTTAAAAGTCATTTTAAATTCCCGAAAGCCTATTTATGACCCGAGACTTCTTTATAAATAATATATCATTGAGTATGTGATTTATTATGTTCTATATGTGACTTGTTGATTAACTATCAGTCTATATATTCGGTGTTTACTTGATTATTACATAACTTTCAATCCGTTAATCGGATTTGGGTAAAACGAAGGGTAGATAGAAGTATGTATTGAATAGAACTCTATGAGTCGATTATTGATTGATGTTTATGATATGTGAGCAGAAGAGGCAAGACGTAGGAAAGGAAAACACGTAGTTGAGGTATAAGACAATTGTGATTGGAAGCGAGAGCAGAATAGTAAGCTAGTACCAGGCAAGTGTTCTGAACTTTCTCGAGATATTGTGGTACTTGATAATCCTGTGATATTGCAAGTGCTTTGAAGCACAAAAACCTAAACCCTGATTCCAGTTATTGATCTTGAGCCGTAACCTGATTCTTTCTAGACCATTGATTGTTGTATACCCAAACACGAACCACGAATCTACGATACTACTCCATAAATACATACAAACTAAATACCAAACGTTGAACTTAATTACTTATATACTCAATCCATGATATCTTATGCTTTGAAAGACCAAATCCTTGAAACCCTGAAACATTGATTCCTTTTTTATCCAATTCTTTCATTACCCAGCATCCAAGCTTTGAAATTACCTTATTGATCCTTACAAGGATTGAAACCCTTTCATTGTTAAACACTCATTATTGTTAATGATTCTGGTTATTGTTTATTATTGCTTATTCAGTTATTATGTTAGAATTGGATTGTTTTTATAAAATTGTGGACCAGATTCGTGGTCAGACCATATAATGGTCAAGTTAGGCCAATGTGTGTCTTGGATCCAGTAGTTAGAGCAATGCTGTGTGCCTTGCTCGGGGTTAGTGCATGACTGATCAGCAGCCTAACCTTGGTTTTTAAATTAAAAGTATAATATCCAATTCTAAATCATAATCCAATGTTCACTTGATATCATAATCATGTTCTATTGATGATCATTATTCTCAGTTTTGTCATTATGACTTGCTGAGCTAGTTAGCTCATTTGTGCGATGTTGTTTATATTCTTTCCAGCTAAAAAGGAACCAGTTGGTAACGAGGATCCCCAGTCCAGCGCGAGAGTTAGGGGTTCAGGTTGAGAAAGCTGAGCTAGTAGGCTTCTTTTGGAATAATTTAAGTCTGTAAAAGTTTGTAATAAAGTTCAATACTCAGTTTGAGTTTGAATGATTGGGATTTGAACGGTATGTAATATAAGTAGATGTGTGGCTTGTGTGCATACTTTAGCCTGTTGCGATCCGTGGTAGTTGGTAAATAGGGTCACTGCATATTATTGTTATCTTTATTATTGTTATAAGCATGTTATAAATAAGGTATATGTATGTGTGTGTGGATCCCAAACTTTTGACCCGGGTTTGGAGGGCGTCACAAGCATGCTACATGTGTGATCCAGTGATTAAATTTTGTAGTTCTGATTTATTATGGATTGTCTGTCTATCTTATATTTATCAGTAGACATTAAATCATCTTTGTGTTTTCTTCAGTTATAGTAATCGATTAATAACTATGGATACATTATCTTTGTTTCCTTGCTAATCTGTTATGATTGTAGATTAGTTGTATTTGTTCTATTACCAATCTGTTGCAATTCTATATCGCTCGTGCATATTTTTGTCACTAATCTCTTGTAGAATTTTACCATATATGTTACACCCTAATTAATATACGACAATTAATATTTTTAATTAAATTTTAATATTTGTAATGAATATATATATATATATAATAAATAAATGTATAATTTTTTAAAAAATAATACATGATTTTATAATAATGTATGTAAATATTTTAATAATTTAATAATAATTCTATTCATAGTCAAGAGAAATCCATAATTTCTCTCGGTCTCATGTTGAATCCTACTATATCTACGAACAATCCGTGTTTCCTGAACAAGATTAGTTTTAATATTTTGATGTACATCCTGATCTTATTTCAACTCTGGTTCAATGTTATCATGTGATTCCAGATCTTGATCGAGATCTATTGTCCTCCCACTGGTTTTCTTAAAAAGTAGTTCTCACTCAAGAAATACAACGATCTGAGCAACAAACACTTTGTTCTCGCAATGATTATAAAAACTATTCCCTTTAGTCTCACTTGGGTATCCCACAGAATAGCATTTTTCTAATTTTGGTCCAAACTTATCTTTTGACCCACTTTAGTCGGAACTCGATTAAGTGTATATGCAATCGGTTTTAAGCATACCCTTGAAACTGATTGGAAGATCCGCTTGACTCATCATCGATCGTACTATGTCCAACAAGGTATGGTTTCTCCTCTCAGAATCTTTATTCCATTGAGGTGTTCTAAAAGTAGTAAGTCATGATACAATATCCCACTCCTTCAAGAATTTCTTGATTTTGAGGCTTAAGTATTCTTCTCCACAATCTGATCGTAAAACTTTTATAATTTCCCATGTTTGCTTTTCTACTTTGGCCTTATATTCTTTAAACACATCAAAAGAGTCGGATTTATTCTGCATAAGACATACATATCCATATCTAATGAAGTCATCAGTAAACGTTGTGAAGTAGTATAAGCTAGCCCTTACCATCATATGCATTCTACCACATAAATCAGAATGTATAAGTCTTAATCGTTCAGTGGCCCTTTCACTTTATCGGGTAAAAAAAGCTTTAGTCATTTTAAAAATGAGACAAGGTTCGCATCTTTAGTATGATTCAAAATCAAACCTTTCCAAGTATTCATCTATATGTAACTCAGAAATGCGTTTCTCATAATATGACTTAATGACAATGCTAGAAGTAATGTTTAATTTGAGTCATCTTCAAACTTATAAATTGTTAACTAATTGTACAACAAAAAAGCCTTATCACATGAAAAACCTTCTTCTCCTAAAAAGAAATTGATATAATATCCCCACTAAAGGCGGGCATGTATTAAAAATTTACCAAGTTCTCAACTTTGCCTTATTAGCAAAATTAGGTATCGAGTTACACCAACTAGAGCAACAACTTTTGCTATAATTCTAACCGATACATAAAGATTGACCAATGATGGTCTTCTTCTTTAGATCTTCAAACTAAGCTTGACAGTTTAACTTTTGATCATCCGGTTATTACCATAGAAGTGAACAGTATTCGAACATGTTTCATATTCGTATTCTGAGAATAATCCAAACAGAGATTACGTAATAACAATTCATACTGTAACACCCCACTTAAACAAGTAGAGGCTACACAAGATAAGTCTTATTTATTAATGGAAGCAAATACAAGATTAACATAATTTATCAAACTAACAGAAGTTTAAAATCTTCAAAATAAAGTTCTCTAACAAGATTAAAAATAATATGGAATAGAACATATCCTTGACTTTATTTTCAAGTAGATAAACAAGCTAAAATTTGGGCAGCACTCATCACACCCCAGCTGTACCACTGACTACCTGTGGAAAGAAATAAATACGAGTGAGTCAAATGTTCAGTAGGAAAATATCATTAAAATATAAAATAAATGAGTATCTTTGATATAAATGATTAGGTATGAAGAGGAGTAATATGACAGTAAATATTTAGAGTCAAAGAAATAAACTAATCAGACAAATCAAACAAATCGTTGAGAACAACTAAGGTGGGTACTAATAAGTGCATCATATAAAACCTTTGCTCCCTAGTAAACACTACTGAGCAAAGAATAGAATAGTGCAAACAGTGTCTTCTCCAGTTATCCACAAGAAGGATAAAGAATAAACCTTTTTTCTCCTAAAAAAAATTGATATAATATCCCCTCTGAAAGCGGGCATGTATTAAAAATTTACCAAGTTCTCAACTTCGCCTTATTAGAAAAATTAGGTATCGAGTTACTCCAACTAGAGCAACAACTTTTGCTACAATTCTAATCGATACATAAAGATTGAACATTGATGGTCTTCTTCTTTAGATCTTCTAAATAAGCTTGACAGTTTAACTTTTAATCATCCGATTATTACCATAGAAGTGAACAGTATTCAAACATGTTTCATATTGGTATTCGGTCAATAATCCAAACAGAGATTACGTAATAACTATTTATACGGTACCACCCCATTTAAACAAGTAGAGGCTACACAAGAAAAGTCTTATTTATTAATGGAAGCAAAAACAAGCTAAACTTAATTTATTAAACTAACAGAAGTTTAAAATCTTCAAAATAAAGTTTTCTAACAAGATTCAAAGTAATATGGAATAGAACTTATCCTTGACTTTAGTTTTAAGTAGATAAACAAGCTAAAATTTGGGCATTACTCATCAGACCCCAGCTGTACCACTGACTACATGTGAAAAGAAATAAACACGAGTGAGTCAAATGTCCGGTACAAAAATATCATTAAAATGTTAAATAAATGAGTATCTTTGATATAAATAATTAGGTATGACGAGGAGTAATATGACGGTAAATATTTAGAGTCATAGAAATAAACTAATGAGACAAATCAAACAAATAGTTGAGAACAAGTAAGGTGGGTACTAATAATCCTATAAAACCTTTGCTCCCTAGTAAACACTACTGAGCAAAGAATAGAATAGTACAAACAGTGTCTTCTCCAGTTATCCACAAGAAAGATAAAATCAAAATTTTAAATATTCTCACAAACAAACAAAGATCATGATCTTAATCATGCCTCATACCCCGAGACGTGCTCGTATACTCACAGATAAGATTTAGTATCGAGAACACCAAAGACTATAAAAATTCCATGAGTAATTTACCCACACATATAAGTTTAACAGCCCTGTTGCCAACAGTTCTGAAAATAAAATATGTATGTGACAAATCAAGTATACTCATAGGAAACATGGATCAAAAGTGGTTAAGCAACAACAAATGTGACTAAGTAAGATTAATAAGTGTACATATATCAACTTAACAAAATATCATAAGAAAATAAGTATGGAGGACAAAATATGATAAGGCAATAAGTATAGGGGAGGAAAATGTATTTTAAATGATGAGAGAATGGAAGATTCTAGTAACTCGTATTTCTTCTTAAAATATTTTATAATGCTGCTATTTAACCTAACTCCGATCTATAATGTCAAAAGAAATATAACTTATAAATCCCAAATTCTAAAACCACATAAAATTTAGTTAACAAAAAATAATAGTTTATTCTCTATCACATTTTAGATTGATTTAAATATATAACTAACAAATATGTGAATTATATATAACTGGCTTATAGAATATAAAAGAAATTTTATTAATTTACAAAAGTAACATATAAATCTTTAAGTACATAACTTTATAAAAAGTAGGTAAATATAAATTATACACTCATTGAACAAGAATTGCACACAATAAATTCTAACAATAATTTGATAAATGGGCTCCATCCAAGGATTTGAGGGTCTCACTGCTGATCTTATGTAAAATAGATCAAAAGAATGAAGGATAGTACCTATATATCTAGGTGGGCTATTGTGATGGATTTAATGAGCTCAATTCGTGAAATTTTAACACATACAAATGATACCTTTAATAGAGTCATATTGTTGGATACAAATGATACCTTTAATAGAGTCATATTGTTGGGTCCTTGTTGATGTTAGGTAATTTTAAATTAAAATATCAAAATGAAGTCATGAGACAAGTAAATTATAAGAGAAATTAATGCAAGATTTGATTGAGACTCAAAAATGAATCACATTAGTTTGAGCTTATGTTTTGAAGGTTCTTTTTATTTAAAACCAACAAGAAAATGAAAAAAATTAAGCATACTCAAAATTTTGTTGCCTTGCAAAACTGCAATACCTGCATGCAGAATCAAGAACTTAGACAAGTACAGGTAGATGAGATTAAGTGATTAGATTAAATATTCCCAAATACCTCCTTAAGCAATTTTCACACCGAAGAGCATGACACTATTCTCCGGTGCTTTCCTGGAATCAGTTATGTTCAAGTCACTGTCACCCTCGATATCCATCTCGAGCCTGGTATCTGCATTTCCACTGTGATTCGGTTCAAGGCCAAAGTTCTGCACCCCTTCCTTGGAATGCAATTTTTCGCCATCACCAATGACATATTTTCCCCTGTTAGCTTCCTCAACTTGTACTCTATTAGCATTATATTCCACATCAATTGCAAAATAAGTGTGAACAGCTGACCCCGTCTCAAAAAGCTCACACTTGAAGAAAATAACTTTGTCCACTGATCTCAGATCCTTTGCTCGCACAAAATCTTTCCAGCCACTAGATAAGACATAACTGTTACTTCCCTTCCAGACACCATAGCGAAAATTCCAGAGTGTCATCGACTGGTCATAGAAAGCTAGCTTATGGGAATCGCATGGGAAGCAACTAGTATACATTTTCGGAATCACAATTCTGTAGAGCATACCTACGTCGCTAGCAGTAAGTACCTTTTCAAATAGACAGGTACGTGTACAATCTTGTTGCCTCTGTGCCTGGAAAATATTGACAGACCTGCAAGAAAGGCTACCAGCAGTGCAGACTTGTTTCAGAATATTTGGTTCTTGTGCAATTGTTTCTGTCTTTCGCAAGCTTTCATCGACACTATCATATGCCATCTCTGCTTCCTCCTCTGTCTTAAAAATCCCTATGCAAGTCCAGTTATGATTTACAAAAACATGTGCTGCCCAGTTCCCATTCATTAGAGCAACGACTCCCTTAGAACTCGAACTACGGATAGTTTTATCATGCCTTGCACGCTTAGTACATGATTGATTATGACTCAAACTGTTCGAACCTGAAGCTTTGCCGAACATATGTGCTGTGACATTCATGAGATCCTTCATTGTTTACTGCAATCACAGGAAAGTTAGTAAATGAAACAAGTTAATACATTTCATTCCTAAACTATGGAAACCTGCAGAGAAAATGATCTGCAGCAAGTAACTCATATTTAAAGTCCAAACTAGAAACCGGAAAGGAAAAAGATTTGAAGAAAACACATCCATACTTATGATTTAAAATGAAATATAGAATATAATGTATTTTTTAACATAAGAATAAAAAGAGATCTCATTTATGTATTTATTAATTAGCTCAACTAAAAAACTACTTTTGGAACTATATTTTGTGCATTCTACATTTTCCAACTCTCTCATCACAGTCACACTGGGGGGAGGATCTAGTAAGGGGCTATGTGGGACATGTGTCACCCTCAAACAAATTTTTATTTTTTGTAATTAAATTTTGTAATTATTATTTTTTTTGAAAATATATGAAAATGTCCTCCGAAAATACAAAGTTATAAAGGTATATTCACAAAATATGATCCATATATCAGTGGAATTTAATTCCTGGATCTCTCACAGCCAAACTAATACAGGGGGTTCTCATACATCAAACATGCATCAGATGTCTAAAAATTCACAATTAAATGAGAAGAATAAATGTAAAAACCGCCCATGATAGGCACAAATATGCTTTAATCAATACAAAAAATGTCTCCTATTACACAATTACTATAAATTTGACTAGAGATTACACATTGGATTTAAAGTAAAATGATCAAATAACCTCGAAGAACTCATGACACACAAAACCCCCAGTACACAATCAATAATTAAATCAAATTGGTTCACACATATATATTTAAAACTTAATAAAATCTATAAATATGGCATATAACTATCTTGTAAGAGCTAAATCATGATTGAAATAATGACAATAAAACTTACACAAATAGGTGTTAAATTCTTCTCAAGTTGGTGAGCTCTAAGACAGATCTCTTAGAGGGGCTGGTGCTTATAGTTAACAGCTAATAGCAGGAAAGAAGCCACTAACCAAGAAAAGAATTTAATTATTTTCAAAAAAAGAAAAGAAAAGAATTTAAATGAGATTTCGAATATTTTGTGATTAAATCATTGATGTCAGATTCTTTAAACTAGTCACCAATATTTCAAAATATGTTATATACTATTTTGTTATCAATTCATAGTTATATTGTTCATCCTTATTGCTTAAGGTAAGTGTCTAAATCCAAATATGAGGAACATAGCAATCATGTAATAATGCTCTCCTGATAAAATCTCTTAGTACAAACTAAAAAGCTTATGATTATTTAGAAAGCACTATATAGTCACACATAAAACAACTCTATTACTCTAATCTCACATTTATGGGGTATATTCATTTTCGATTTTAAAAAAATCATAACAATTCGTGAATTTTAAAAAAACATTGGGTAGATTTTAATTGTTCGTGGATTTTGACAGAATTGATAGAAAAATCTTGCCGAGTCATGATGATTTTGGGAATTATTCTAGAAATTCTTCAAAATCTCATGCACTTTAAAAAGATTTTAAAATATTAAAAATGTACTAGCAAATTCATCAAAATCTACCACTTTTTCAAATAAAAACAAATCCATGAACTTTTGATACCATCGTAATTTGATGGATTTTTAAAATTTTAAATTGAATAGACTCAGATTTTAAATAATTTTTTCCAATCTATATTGAATATCATCAGATTTTAAAAGATTTTTTAAAATTCAAATTAAATACCTTTTGATTTCAAGAATTCAACAAACCACGTATGACTTCTTTCAAATTTTAATCCCAAATTTGAATCCCAAGCTTATTTCAAAAATTGTAAAATTTTAAGGGATAATATCTTGTGATCGAAACACATGGATAATACACCCTTGGAGTTGTGGAAAGGAGGATGACTAGTCTTAATTATCTTCGTGTGTGGGGGTGCCTTGCTAAGGTACTTGTTCCTGAACACAAGAGAAAGAAACTAGGTCCGAAAACTGTTGACTGTATCTTTCTGGGCTATCTTGAAATCACTACAGCTGTGAGATTTTTGGTATTAAAATCTGACATAGATGGTAAAGTGGCAAACACGATAGTTGAATTTCTAGATGCTACATTCTTTGAGGATGTTTACCCTATGAAGACTGGAATACCTGAAGCGACTTCTAAGGAAGATCCTACTCACACAACGAGTTCTATTCCTGATCATGTGAAAAAGATGATAAATATGGGGGCAGAACCTAGTAGTAGCTCTATTCCTAAGGAAGTAGAGGAACCAAGGAGAAGTAAGCGTGTAAAGGTAGTTAAGAACTTTGGAGGTGATTTTATCACTTACAATGTCAAGGACGAACCTATAACTTCCCTACAAGATATGGATTCTTTGGAGTCTAGGCATTGAAAGGGCGCTGTGAAGAGTGAAATTGACTCTAATGTTTCTAATTGAATATGGGAGTTGGTTGATCTCCCTCCTGGGTGTTCTACTATTGGGTGTAAATGGGTCTTTAAGAGGAAGTTGAACCCTGACGGCTCAATAGATAAGTACAAAGCTAGACTGGTAGCTAAGGGTTTTAAGCAGAGGGAAGGAATTGATTACTTTGATACATACTCTCTGGTTGCTAGGATGGTAACAATCGGGAATGCTTATAGCATTGGCTTCCGTCCATGGTCTTCTCATCCATCAGATGGATGTAAAGACCGCTTTGCTTCATGGTGAACTTGAAGAAGAGATTTGTATGGACCAAGCTGAGGGATTTGTTGCATCTAGCAATGAAAGGAAAGTATGTAAGTTGATCAACATTACTAGAAATAGTAGACATGACATCGGTATTTAGACATCGGCATGTAATGCACCCAATGTTAAAAGCCTGTTTAACATCAGTTTAAAAATAAGCGATGTTGAATATGAATGCTGACATCGGTTTTACCTAATAGCCGTTGTCTATGTTCAGAAATTAAAACTCTCAAGTTTATGATTTTAACTTTGACATCGGCTAATTTAATTAACCGTTATCTATTTTCAGAAATTAAAAAGGCCAAATTATGCTTTGAACTTTGACATCGGTTTATTTTGTTAATCCTTGTCTATGGTCATTTCTAAAAAAATAAAATTTTACTTGTCTTTTTCCCCCCAATTGCGATACACTTTCCCCCGTTTAATTTTAATAAAATAGCACTTTATTCTTATTGCCCCCCTTTTCAAAAATATCTATCACTCCACTCTCTCTCTCGTGACCTTAGCTCTCTCGTCTCTCTCACCTCTCATCTCTCTCTCATCTCTCCCCTCTTTCTCTCTTACTAGACTCCGTCTCACCTGGCTACCTCTCTTGAACTTTTTCCGTCAGCTCTCACCTCACTCTCTATCTCGACCTCACTTTCTCACTTATCTCTCTCTGTTAAATTACAATCTACCGATTACAGTTACATAAACCCGATTTTTAATTACACGAATCCTTAATTGTTCGATTCTCTTAAATTATATGAAGGTCAAACCCTAGATATGGCTTCTTCAATTTGTTTGAGTTTTGCCTAATTTTAGTGTTCAATTAGTTGATTTATGTGTACATGTTACTATATATTTTCTTATCTCTCTCTCACCCCATCTTTATCTATGTTTATCTTGGTCTCCACTCTGCCTCTCAGTTCTACTTTTCATCTTATCCTGTCCACCTTACAAATGGTGATTTTCCTTGTACTATAACTAGTATATACAACTGGGTTTGAAGAGAACTGGCTTTACACTGTTTTTCAGTTGGTAAGTAGCACTCTTTTCCTTGGAATTGTATAGTTTATAATATTATTTTGATTTACTGGTGTTGTTTGACCAGAACGTCGATTAGTTAAAATATTTATTCATTATTTTATAGTTATAAGCATCTAAGGGCAAGGGAACCAGAGTGCCTACTTCAGTATGCAAAGCACGCCCATTTCTAGTCCTAGATTCGAATTCTCGGGAAGCAATTCACAAGGATATGGAGAATAATAATGGTACAATTTCTCCCTAGATCCATCGACTTTGTGTTATGCTGGCAGTATATGTGTTGATTCTTATATTGTGTATTTTTGTAGGTACTGACTGGGCACGAGGATAATGTAGAGTATGCATGAGATCCGAATATGGGTGAGTATGCTACTGTGATGTACGTT
The DNA here is from genome assembly GCF_009905375.1 of Apium graveolens. Classification (NCBI taxonomy): domain Eukaryota; kingdom Viridiplantae; phylum Streptophyta; class Magnoliopsida; order Apiales; family Apiaceae; genus Apium; species Apium graveolens. Next base: position 312,537,148 of record NC_133651.1, read on the forward strand.
AATGTAATATATTTATGGATAGTTTTTGGTTATTAACCATGATTCACATCATATTTACTTAGAATCAATTCTTGTTTCATCTTCGGGGAACAAGTTACAAGTATTTGACCTGCAAAAATGATCATATGTGTATACCGTACATGTTAATCCTAACCCTTGAAGTTGTAAGATATTAGGGATATAAGAGTGCATTTTGGCATTGTAAATTATTATAATTGGGAATGAAGCTTATGCATTGCTCAAAATTTGTTCTAAAACAAAAGGAAATAAACATATAGGTTTAGATGAATACTGTGAAATTGTTCAAAGAGTTCCCTCCTTTGTTAGCATGTATTGTCACTGATGTTTTGAAATGTGTGGAATACACAATTTAACAATTAAATATACAAATGGTAAGTGGTAAACAACTATGAATTTTATTGATCCTATTCATTAAATGTCTTTTCTCATTTTTTTAATAGGGTAGGGCAAGGGAGGTTGATCTTGGTTTGATGGGAAGGATATGATGTATGATCTTAAGTATTTAATGAAAGAAAACATGGTGCCATTGTGGACTGTACATATTAAGAGCAGCTAACTCTCCAGCCTTACCTCTTCGGCCACTAAAGAAAAAGCCATTGAAGGTAACTCTTTTTCCAAAGCAATGATGACAAGAACTTGTGAACCTGATAATTTCTTTATATGTTAAAATATCATAGAAATATAGCTTCTGTTCCAGCATGCTTAAAAGCTAAAGCTTGCACAAAATACTAACTAATTCAAAATTAACTACTAATTTACCGAAAAATGTCAGATAATAGGACAATACTAAGTCTTCCAGATACAAGTATTTATAATAAATTGGTATTAAACACCAAAATGTGGCCCAAGCAAGATTTTACCAGATATACATATGATAAAACCCATGTGCACGCTACCCGATGCAAATTACTACAAACAACATAACTAAAATCAACCAAAACTGATGACAAGAACAATTGTAATTTGAAAGAGTGGTTGGTTTATGAAAAGTATCTCCTCGTAATAGCATATATTCCATTATGATGTCTGAAATTTGCTCATATATATATTCTCAGGCTGCCCATGAACCGGAACTCTGGTAATACCTGTTGAAATGTTTCATTTTATGGCAACATCATATACATGTATGATTTATTTGTTAATTTTACTTATATACAGATCTACACATAGAAACTAATAGTTGCAATAGACAAATATATAGACAAATAATGTATTAAATATAGCATGTCACACTAGCAAGTTAGTTTTTTTTGTTTTATATTAGCATGTTTATATTATTTTGTTCCTGAATCCTTTGATATCTACCAAACAATGATTGGAGAACTAACTATGGGAATGATCATACCAGGTAAATCAATCATAGTTAAATCAGGAGCACCATTTTTCTTTACAACAAGGGTCAGTGGTGTATGAGATATCCCTTTTTCATTTCCAGCAATCTCATTAGTGGCATGGTTAATCGCTTTCGCTATATTTGATTCTTCAGTAGAAACCAGTTTTGTAAGATACTCCAACTTAAGATTTGAGTCAGATTGTGCATGATTCTCCAGCCTAATAACAAGAGGGACCATGGTATAATACCCTAGAAAGTTAGCTGGCTTTTTCTTTAGTGGCCGAAGAGGTAAGGCTGGAGAGTTAACCGCTCTTAATATAATTTAGGAGCTCTAGCTGCTTCTTGTTTGATGATTGTTTTTTTAATACAATTCTGCAAATACACCCCTGAAAGTTTAAAAGTTAAAATTGAACTAATACCTTTTTGTTCACTAGGTATTCAACATTGTAATATCCGGGATATATCGTGTAATTATTTTACTATTAAATAATTATTATGTGTGTTCAGTATCTATTCTGTGAGTTAATTGTTAAATGTTATCTGTACTTGGATATTCAAAAAAATAATATTAATTGAGTATTTTAATTTTTAAATGTTCAAAATAAAACATAGATAATTGTCATATATTCCTAATTAATTTTATGTTGATTTATAGATTTATAAGGATCATATGAAATTTATAAAATCTTTTTTCCGAGTATTTAAAATCTATTTTATAAAAACGGGAACCAATCGACGTCATCCGTTATTACGTTTTTGGAACCCGAAACTCTTCCGAGAACTCCTTCCTAACCTAATTGTAGTATTCCGAGCATATTCCATATTTCGACTTTTTCGATCCGGCGTACGGTTTGTTCTACGCGGGTCCCGGCGCAACATTTTCGATACAATATTCATTTCGGTAAATCAATAAAACCCATATTTTCGATAAACGGGAGCTTTTTATTAAACTATCCCAATTATCACTTCGTAGTACGTGTAACCAGGCGTTGAGACCAAGACCGCAGTACAAATTGTACTGATTTGGATAATTATCTCGAAAAGCGATACCGTTTGGATCAGTTTTATAAATAAACGTACCGTTTTATATCCGGAATGATCCAACGGGATACTAATTTTCCGTAATTATAAATAGCCTTTTTCCGTATTTTATTTCGTATCAAAATCATTTGCAGATAGTTAATTCTATAATTTTCAGAGAAAAACCCTAATTACAAAAACTGTTCTAAGAATCAAACAGCAAAACGAAGGCGTTACCGATCTCTGTTTTCAAAGCTTGAGTAACCAAAATGAAGGATTTGAAGTGTTCTATCAGATTCTGAGCTTTGGTTCACTGCAGAATCAAAGGTTTATTTTCTGGAAATTTATTTATTTTCGAATTAAATTTATTAAAAATATGAATTTTTGTTCGGATGATTGTTTGTATGATTTGATGACTGCATGTTGTAGAGCTTGTTTTCCTGATGATTTTGATATATTATACGTCTGATTTGGAGTTCAGTAACATGTTCAAATTTGAGTTTGATTTTCGAATTTTAAAATTAGGGTTTATAACCCGTATGAATGTTCTTAATTGAAATTTGGGGGTTTCTTATTCTAAAATAGATTGATGTTGTGGTATAGTGTATTGTATTCTCTGTGAAATTTGCAATCTAGTCGTACAAGTTTCATGAATCAACGAGGTCTGTAGAAAAGGGAGTTGTGTTTTGAAGTTTACGTCGAACCCGCCGGAAATCGGCGAGTTTCTTGATCAAATTCCGGCCAAGTCTGGGGTTATTGATGAATTTTGATTGCAGATATAGGTTCCTGGTGTTGTGTAGTTTAATTCTGGAGGTAATGGTGGTGGGAGGATGCCGGAGGTGAATTCTCCGGCCACCCCCGACTTTTCCGGCGACTGGAACTGCAAAATTGCAGTTTGGTCCCTGTACTTTTGAAAACGATGAAGTTTGGTCCCCCAGGTTTCCAGACTTTGCAAAAATTGGATTCCTGTTTTAAAAATGTTTAAAAATCATATTTCCTTTTTATTTTTATTATAAAAATTCGTTTTTAATTTATGAAAATTCTAAAAATTAGTATTTTAATTCCGAAAATTATTTTTAATTCAGAAATAAATCTGAATTAATTAGTTAATTAATTTCAGTTAATTTTTAATCGATTAATTGGTCAATTAATTTGGAAATTAATTGATTAATTGATTTAATTAATTATTAATTGATTTTAATTAATTATTTAATTAGATATAATTACTTAAAAATGATTTAAAAATTCCGAAAAATAATTTCGAGCTTTAAAATATTATTCTAAATTATTTCCAAGGCTCGATAATTAGTATAAAATTGTTTCGGAGCCAGAATTGGCCAATCGAACCCTGTTTATTAACCCGAAATTGATCCAACGACCCGTTTTAATTCCGAAAAATATTTTAAAAGTCATTTTAAATTCCCGAAAGCCTATTTATGACCCGAGACTTCTGTATAAATAATATATCATTGAGTACGTGATTTATTATGTGCTATATGTGACTTGTTGATTAACTATCAGTCTATATATTCGCTGTTTACTTGATTATTACATAACTTTCAATCCGTTAATCGGATTTGGGTAAAACGAAGGGTAGATAGAAGTATATGTTGAATAGAACTCTATGAGTCGATTATTGATTGATGTTTATGATATGTGAGAAGAAGAGGCAAGGCGTAGGAAAGGAAAACAAGTAGTTGAGGAATAAGACAATTGTGATTGGAAGCGAGAGCAGAATAGTAAGCTAGTACCAGGCAAGTGTTCTGAACTTTTTCGAGATATTGTGGTAGTTGATAATCCTGTGATATTGCAAGTGCTTTGAAGCACAGAAACCTAAACCCTAATTCCAGTTATTGATCTTGAGCCGTAACCTGATTCTTTCTAGACCATTGATTGTTGTATACCCAAACACGAACCACGAATCTACGATACTACTCCACAAATACATACAAACTAAATACCAAATGTTGAACTTAATTACTTATATACTCAATCCATGATATCTTATGCTTTGAAAGACCAAATCCTTGAAACCCTGAAACATTGATTCCTTTGTTATCCAATTCTTTCATTACCCAGCATCCAAGCTTTGAAATTACCTTATTGATCCTTACAAGGATTGAAACCCTTTCATTGTTAAACACTCATTGTTGTTAATGATTCTGGTTATTGTTTATTATTGCTTATTCAGTTACTATATTAGAATTGGATTGTTTTTATAAAATTGTGGACCAGATTCGTGGTCAGACCATATAATGGTCAAGTTAGGCCAATGTGTGCCTTGGATCCAGTAGTTAGAGCAATGCTGTGTGCCTTGCTCGAGGTTAGTGCATGACTGATCAGCAGCCTAACCTTGGTTTTTAAATTAAAAGTATAATATCCAATTCTAAATCATAATCCATTGTTCACTTGATATCATAATCATGTTCTATTGATGATCATTATTCTCAGTTTTGTCATTGTGACTTGCTGAGCTAGTTAGCTCATTTGTGCGATATTGTTTATATTCTTTCCAGCTAAAAAGGAACCAGTTGGTAACGAGGATCCCCAGTCCAACGCGAGAGTTAGGGGTTCAGGTTGAGAAAGCTGAGCTAGTAGGCTTCTTTTGGAATAATTTAAGTCTGTAAAAGTTTGTAATAAAGTTTAATACTCAGTTTGAGTTTGAATAATTGGGATTTGAACGGTATGTAATATAAGTAGATGTGTGGCTTGTGTGCATACTTTAGCCTGTTGCAATCCGTGGTAGTTGGTAAATAGGGTCACTGCATATTATTGTTATCTTTATTATTGTTATAAGCAGGTTATAAATAAGGTATGTGTATGTGTGTGTGGACCCCAAACTTTTGACCCGGGTTTGGAGGGCGCCACAAGCATGCTACATGTGTGATCCACTGATTAAATTTTGTAGTTCTGATTTATTATGGATTGTCTGTCTATCTTATATTTATCAGTAGACATTAAATCATCTTTGTGTTTTCTTCAGTTATAGTAATCGATTAATAACTATGGATACATTATCTTTGTTTCCTTGCTAATCTGTTATGATTGTAGATTAGTTGTATTTGTTCTATTACCAATCTGTTACAATTCTATATCACTCGTGCATATTTTTGTCACTAATCTCTTGTAGAATTTTACCATATATGTCATACCCTAATTAATATACGACAATTAATATTTTTAATTAAATTTTAATATTTGTAATGAATATATATATATATATAATAAATAAATGTATAATTTTTTAAAAAATAATACATGATTTTATAATAATGTATGTAAATATTTTAATAATTTAATAATAATTCTATTCATAGTCAAGAGAAATCCATAATTTCTCTCGGTCTCATGTTGAATCCTACTATATCTACGAACAATCCGTGTTTCCTGAACAAGATTAGTTTTAATATTTTGATGTACATCCTGATCTTATTTCAACTCTGGTTCAATGTTATCATGTGATTCCAGATCTTCATCGAGATCTATTGTCCTCCCACTGGTTTTCTTAAAAAGTAGTTCTCACTCAAGAAATACAACGATCTGAGCAACAAACACTTTGCTCTCGCAATGATTATAAAAAATATTCCCTTTAGTCTCACTTGGGTATCCCACAGAATAGCATTTTTCTAATTTTGGTCCAAACTTATCTTTTGATCCACTTTAGTCGGAACTCGATTAAGTGTATATGCAATCAGTTTTAAGCATACCCTGGAAACTGATTGGAAGATCCGCTTGACTCATCATCGATCGTACTATGTCCAACAAGGTATGGTTTCTCCTCTCAAAATCTTTATTCCATTGAGGTGTTCCAAAAGTAGTAAGTCATGATACAATATCCCACTCCTTCAAGAATTTCTTGATTTTGAGGCTTAAGTATTCTTCTCCACAATCCGATCGTAAAACTTTTATAATTTCCCATGTTTGCTTTTCTACTTTGGCCTTATATTCTTTAAACACATCAAAAGAGTCGGATTTATTCTGCATAAGACATACATATCCATATCTAATGAAGTCATCAGTAAACGTTGTGAAGTAGTATAAGCTAGCCCTTACCATCATATGCATTCTACCACATAAATCAGAATGTATAAGTCTTAGTCGTTCAGTGGCCCTTTCACTTTATCGGGTAAAAAAAGATTTAGTCATTTTAAAAATGAGACAAGGTTCGCATCTTTAGTATGATTCAAAATCAAACCTTTCCAAGTATTCATCTATATGTAACTCAGAAATGCGTTTCTCATAATATGACTTAATGACAATGCTAGAAGTAATGTTTATTTTGAGTCATCTTCAAACTTATAAATTGTTAACTAATTGTGCAACAAAAAAGCCTTATCACATGAAAAACTTTCTTCTCCTAAAAAGAAATTGATATAATATCCCAACTAAAGGCGGGCATGTATTAAAAATTTACCAAGTTCTCAACTTTGCCTTATTAGCAAAATTAGGTATCGAGTTACACCAACTAGAGCAACAACTTTTGCTATAATTCTAACCGATACATAAAGATTGACCAATGATGGTCTTCTTCTTTAGATCTTCAAACTAAGCTTGACAGTTTAACTTTTGATCATCCGGTTATTACCATAGAAGTGAACAGTATTCGAACATGTTTCATATTCGTATTCTGAGAACAATCCAAACAGAGATTACGTAATAACAATTCATACTGTAACACCCCACTTAAACAAGTAGAGGCTACACAAGATAAGTCTTATTTATTAATGGAAGCAAATACAAGATTAACATAATTTATCAAACTAACAGAAGTTTAAAATCTTCAAAATAAAGTTCTCTAACAAGATTAAAAATAATATGGAATAGAACATATCCTTGACTTTATTTTCAAGTAGATAAACAAGCTAAAATTTGGGCAGCACTCATCACACCCCAGCTGTACCACTGACTACCTGTGGAAAGAAATAAATACGAGTGAGTCAAATGTTCAGTAGGAAAATATCATTAAAATATAAAATAAATGAGTATCTTTGATATAAATGATTAGGTATGAAGAGGAGTAATATGACAGTAAATATTTAGAGTCAAAGAAATAAACTAATCAGACAAATCAAACAAATCGTTGAGAACAACTAAGGTGGGTACTAATAAGTGCATCATATAAAACCTTTGCTCCCTAGTAAACACTACTGAGCAAAGAATAGAATAGTGCAAACAGTGTCTTCTCCAGTTATCCACAAGAAGGATAAAGAATAAACCTTTTTTCTCCTAAAAAAATTGATATAATATCCCCTCTGAAAGCGGGCATGTATTAAAAATTTACCAAGTTCTCAACTTCGCCTTATTAGAAAAATTAGGTATCGAGTTACTCCAACTAGAGCAACAACTTTTGCTACAATTCTAATCGATACATAAAGATTGAACATTGATGGTCTTCTTCTTTAGATCTTCTAAATAAGCTTGACAGTTTAACTTTTAATCATCCGATTATTACCATAGAAGTGAACAGTATTCAAACATGTTTCATATTGGTATTCGGTCAATAATCCAAACAGAGATTACGTAATAACTATTCATACGGTACCACCCCATTTAAACAAGTAGAGGCTACACAAGAAAAGTCTTATTTATTAATGGAAGCAAAAACAAGCTAAACTTAATTTATTAAACTAACAGAAGTTTAAAATCTTCAAAATAAAGTTTTCTAACAAGATTCAAAGTAATATGGAATAGAACTTATCCTTGACTTTATTTTCAAGTAGATAAACAAGCTAAAATTTGGGCATTACTCATCAGACCCCAGCTGTACCACTAACTACATGTGAAAAGAAATAAACACGAGTGAGTTAAATGTCCGGTACAAAAATATCATTAAAATGTTAAATAAATGAGTATCTTTGATATAAATAATTAGGTATGAAGAGGAGTAATATGACGGTAAATATTTAGAGTCATAGAAATAAACTAATCAGACAAATCAAACAAATAGTTGAGAACAAGTAAGGTGGGTACTAATAAGTGCATCCTATAAAACCTTTGCTCTCTAGTAAACACTACTGAGCAAAGAATAGAATAGTACAAACAGTGTCTTCTCGAGTTATCCACAAGAAAGATAAAATCAAAATTTTAAATATTCTCACAAACAAACAAAGATCTTGATCTTAATCATGCCTCATACCCCGAGAGGTGCTCGTATACTCACATATAAGATTTAGTATCGAGAACACCAAAGACTATAAAAATTCCATGAGTAATTTACCCACACATATAAGTTTAACAGCCCTGTTGCCAACAGTTCTAAAAATAAAATATGTATGTGACAAATCAAGTATACTAATAGGAAACATGGATCAAAAGTGGTTAAGCAACAACAAATGTGACTAAGTAAGATTAATAAGTGTACATATATCAACTTAACAAAATATCATAAGAAAATAAGTATGGAGGATAAAATATGATAAGGCAATAAGTATAGGGGAGGAAAATGTATTTTAAATGATACCTTTAATAGAGTCATATTGTTGGATACAAATGATACCTTTAATAGAGTCATATTGTTGGGTCCTTGTTGATGTTAGGTAATTTTAAATTAAAATATCAAAATGAAGTCATGAGACAAGTAAATTATAAGAGAAATTAATGCAAGATTTGATTGAGACTCAAAAATGAATCACATTAGTTTGAGCTTATGTTTTGAAGGTTCTTTTTATTTAAAACCAACAAGAAAATGAAAAAAATTAAGCATACTCAAAATTTTGTTGCCTTGCAAAACTGCAATACCTGCATGCAGAATCAAGAACTTAGACAAGTACAGGTAGATGAGATTAAGTGATTAGATTAAATATTCCCAAATACCTCCTTAAGCAATTTTCACACCGAAGAGCATGACACTATTCTCCGGTGCTTTCCTGGAATCAGTTATGTTCAAGTCACTGTCACCCTCGATATCCATCTCGAGCCTGGTATCTGCATTTCCACTGTGATTCGGTTCAAGGCCAAAGTTCTGCACCCCTTCCTTGGAATGCAATTTTTCGCCATCACCAATGACATATTTTCCCCTGTTAGCTTCCTCAACTTGTACTCTATTAGCATTATATTCCACATCAATTGCAAAATAAGTGTGAACAGTTGACCCCGTCTCAAAAAGCTCACACTTGAAGAAAATAACTTTGTCCACTGATCTCAGATCCTTTGCTCGCACAAAATCTTTCCAGCCACTAGATAAGACATAACTGTTACTTCCCTTCCAGACACCATAGCGAAAATTCCAGAGTGTCATCGACTGGTCATAGAAAGCTAGCTTATGGGAATCGCATGGGAAGCAACTAGCATACATTTTCGGAATCACAATTCTGTAGAGCATACCTACGTCGCTAGCAGTAAGTACCTTTTCAAATATACAGGTACGTGTACAATCTTGTTGCCTCTGTGCCTGGAAAATTTTGACAGACCTGCAAGAAAGGCTACCAGCAGTGCAGACTTGTTTCAGAATATTTGGTTCTTGTGCAATTGTTTCTGTCTTTCGCAAGCTTTCATCGACACTATCATATGCCATCTCTGCTTCCTCCTCTGTCTTAAAAATCCCTATGCAAGTCCAGTTATGATTTACAAAAACATGTGCTGCCCAGTTCCCATTCATTAGAGCAACGACTCCCTTAGAACTCGAACTACGGATAGTTTTATCATGCCTTGCACGCTTAGTACATGATTGATTATGACTCAAACTGTTCGAACCTGAAGCTTTGCCGAACATATGTGCTGTGACATTCATGAGATCCTTCATTGTTTACTGCAATCACAGGAAAGTTAGTAAATGAAACAAGTTAATACATTTCATTCCTAAACTATGGAAACCTGCAGAGAAAATGATCTGCAGCAAGTAACTCATATTTAAAGTCCAAACTAGAAACCGGAAAGGAAAAAGATTTGAAGAAAACACATCCATACTTATGATTTAAAATGAAATATAGAATATAATGTATTTTTTAACATAAGAATAAAAACAGATCTCATTTATGTATTTATTAATTAGCTCAACTAAAAAACTACTTTTGGAACTACATTTTGTGCATTCTACATTTTCCAACTCTCTCATCACAGTCACACTCGGGGGAGAATCTAGTAAGGGGCTATGTGGGACATGTGTCACCCTCAAACAAAAATATATAATTTTTGTAATTAAATTTTTTGAAAATATATGAAAATGTCCTCCGAAAATACAAAGTTATAAAGGTATATTCACAAAATATGATCCATATATCAGTGGAATTTAATTCCTGGATCTCTCACAACCAAACTAATACAGGGGGTTCTCATACATCAAACATGCATCAGATGTCTAAAAATTCACAATTAAATGAGAAGAATAAATGTAAAAACCGCCCATGATAGGCACAAATATGCTTTAATCAATACAAAAAATGTCTCCTATTACACAATTACTATAAATTTGACTAGACATTACACATTGGATTTAAAGTAAAATGATCAAATAACCTCGAAGAACTCATGACACACAAAACCCCCAGTACACAATCAATAATTAAATCAAATTGGTTCACACATATATATTTAAAACTTAATAAAATCTATAAATATGGCATATAACTATCTTGTAAGAGCTAAATCATGATTGAAATAATGACAATAAAACTTACACAAATAGGTGTTAAATTCTTCTCAAGTTGGTGAGCTCTAAGACAGATCTCTTATAGGGGCTGGTGCTTATAGTTAACACTAATAGCAGGAAAGAAGCCACTAACCAAGAAAAGAATTTAATTATTTTCAAAAAAAGAAAAGAAAAGAATTTAAATGAGATTTCGAATATTTTGTGATTAAATCATTGATGTCAGATTCTTTAAACTAGTCACCAATATTTCAAAATATGTTATATACTATTTTGTTATCAATTCATAGTTATATTGTTCATCCTTATTGCTTAAGGTAAGTGTCTAAATCCAAATATGAGGAACATAGCAATCATGTAATAATGCTCTCCTGATAAAATCTCTTAGTACAAACTAAAAAGCTTATGATTATTTAGAAAGCACCATATAGTCACACATAAAACAACTCTATTACTCTAATCTCACATTTATGGGGTATATTCATTTTCGATTTTAAAAAAATCATAACAATTCATGAATTTTAAAAAAACATTGGGTAGATTTTAATTGTTCATGGATTTTGACAGAATTGATAGAAAAATCTTGCCGAGTCATGATGATTTTGGGAATTATTCTAGAAATTCTTCAAAATCTCATGCACTTTAAAAAGATTTTAAAATATTAAAAATGTACTAGCAAATTCATCAAAATCTACCACTTTTTCAAATAAAAACAAATCCATGAACTTTTGATACCATCGTAATTTGATGGATTTTTAAAATTTTAAATTGAATAGACTCAGATTTTAAATAATTTTTTCCAATCTATATTGAATATCATCAGATTTTAAAAGATTTTTTAAAATTCAAATTAAATACCTTTTGATTTCAAGAATTCAACAAACCACGTATGACTTCTTTCAAATTTTAATCCCAAATTTGAATCCCAAGCTTATTTCAAAAATTGTAAAATTTTAAGGGATAATATCTTGTGATCGAAACACATGGATAATACACCCTTGGAGTTGTGGAAAGGAGGATGACTAGTCTTAATTATCTTCGTATGTGGGGGTGCCTTGCTAAGGTACTTGTTCCTGAACACAAGAGAAAGAAACTAGGTCCGAAAACTGTTGACTGTATCTTTCTGGGCTATCTTGAAATCACTACAGCTGTGAGATTTTTGGTATTAAAATCTGACATAGATGGTAAAGTGGCAAACACGATAGTTGAATTTCTAGATGCTACATTCTTTGAGGATGTTTACCCTATGAAGACTGGAATACCTGAAGCGACTTCTAAGGAAGATCCTACTCACACATCGAGTTCTATTCCTGATCATGTGGAAAAGATGATAAATATGGGGGCAGAACCTAGTAGTAGCTCTATTCCTAAGGAAGTAGAGGAACCAAGGAGGAGTAAGCGTGTAAAGGTAGTGAAGAACTTTGGAGGTGATTTTATCACTTACAATGTTAAGGACGAACCTATAACTTCCCTACAAGATATGGATTCTTTGGAGTCTAGGCATTGAAAGGGCGCTGTGAAGAGTGAAATTGACTCTAATGTTTCTAATTGAATATGGGAGTTGGTTGATCTCCCTCCTGGGTGTTCTACTATTGGGTGTAAATGGGTCTTTAAGAGGAAGTTGAACCCTGACGGCTCAATAGATAAGTACAAAGCTAGACTGGTAGCTAAGGGTTTTAAGCAGAGGGAAGGAATTGATTACTTTGATACATACTCTCTGGTTGCTAGGATGGTAACAATCGGGAATGCTTATAGCATTGGCTTCCGTCCATGGTCTTCTCATCCATCAGATGGATGTAAAGACCGCTTTGCTTCATGGTGAACTTGAAGAAGAGATTTGTATGGACCAAGCTGAGGGATTTGTTGCATCTAGCAATGAAAGGAAAGTATGTAAGTTGATCAACATTACTAGAAATAGTAGACATGACATCGGTATTTAGACATCGGCATGTAATGCACCCAATGTTAAAAGCCTGTTTAACATCAGTTTAAAAATAAGCAATGTTGAATATGAATGCTGACATCGATTTTACCTAATAGCCGTTGTCTATGTTCAGAAATTAAAACTCTCAAGTTTATGATTTTAACTTTGACATCGGCTGATTTTATTAACCGTTATCTATTTTCAGAAATTAAAAAGGCCAAATTATGCTTTGAACTTTGACATCGGTTTATTTTGTTAACCCTTGTCTATGGTCATTTCTAAAAAAATAAAATTTTACTTGTCTTTTTCCCCCCAATTGCGATACACTTTCCCCCGTTTAATTTTAATAAAATAGCACTTTATTCTTATTGCCCCCCTTTTCAAAAATATCTATCACTCCACTCTCTGTCTCGTGACCTTAGCTCTCTCGTCTCTCTCACCTCTCATCTCTCTCTCATCTCTCCCCTCTTTCTCTCTTTCTAGACTCCGTCTCACCTGGCTACCTCTCTTGAACTTTTTCCGTCAGCTCTCACCTCACTCTCTATCTTGACCTCACTTTCTCACTTATCTCTCTCTGTTAAATTACAATCTACCGATTATAGTTACATAAACCCGATTTTTAATTACACGAATCCTTAATTGTTCGATTTTCTTAAATTATATGAAGGTCAAACCCTAGATATGGCTTCTTCAATTTGTTTGAGTTTTGCCTAATTTTAGTGTTCAATTAGTTGATTTATGTGTACATGTTACTATATATTTTCTTATCTCTCTCTCACCCCATCTTTATCTATGTTTATCTTGGTCTCCACTCTACCTCTCAGTTCTACTTTTCATCTTATCCTGTCCACCTTACAAATGGTGATTTTCCTTGTACTATAACTAGTATATACAACTGGGTTTGAAGAGAACTGGCTTTACACTGTTTTTCAGTTGGTAAGTAGCACTCTTTTCCTTGGAATTGTATAGTTTATAATATTATTTTGATTTACTGGTGTTGTTGGTTGTGTGACCAGAACGTCGATTAGTTAAAATATTTATTCATTATTTTATAGTTATAAGCATCTAAGGGCAAGGGAACCAGAGTGCCTACTTCAGTATGCAAAGCACGCCCATTTCTAGTCCTAGATTCGAATTCTCGGGAAGCAATTCACAAGGATATGGAGAATAATAATGGTACAATTTCTCCCTAGATCCATCGACTTTGTGTTATGCTGGCAGTATATGTGTTGATTCTTATATTGTGTATTTTTGTAGGTACTGACTGGGCACGAGGATAATGTAGAGTATGCATGAGATCCGAATATGGGTGAGTATGCTACTATGATGTACGTTAATGTAATATATTTATGGATAGTTTTTGGTTATTAACCATGATTCACATCATATTTACTTAGAATCAATTCTTGTTTCATCTTTGGGGAACAAGTTACAAGTATTTGACTTGCAAAAATGATCATATGTGTATACCGTACATGTTAATCCTAACCCTTGAAGTTGCAAGATATTAGGGATATAAAAGTGCATTTTGGCATTGTAAATTATTATAATTGGGAATGAAGCTTATGCATTGCTCAAAATTTGTTCTAAAACAAAAGGAAATAAACATATAGGTTTAGATGAATACTGTAAAATTGTTCAAAGAGTTCCCTCCTTTGTTAGCATGTATTGTCACTGATGTTTTGAAATGTGTGGAATACACAATTTAACAATTAAATATACAAATGGTAAGTGGTAAACAACTATGAATTTTATTGATCCTATTCATTAAATGTCTTTTCTCATTTTTTTAATAGGGTAGGGCAAGGGAGGTTGATCTTGGTTTGATGGGAAGGATATGATGTATGATCTTAAGTATTTAATGAAAGAAAACATGGTGCCATTGTGGACTGTACATATTAAGAGCAGCTAACTCTCCAGCCTTACCTCTTCGGCCACTAAAGAAAAAGCCATTGAAGGTAACTCTTTTTCCAAAGCAATGCTGACAAGAACTTGTGAACCTGATAATTTCTTTATATGTTAAAATATCATAGAAATATAGCTTCTGTTCCAGCATGCTTAAAAGCTAAAGCTTGCACAAAATACTAACTAATTCAAAATTAACTACTAATTTACCGAAAAATGTCAGATAATAGGACAATACTAAGTCTTCCAGATACAAGTATTTATAATAAATTGGTATTAAACACCAAAATGTGGCCCAAGCAAGATTTTACCAGATATACATATGATAAAACCCATGTGCACGCTACCCGATGCAAATTACTACAAACAACATAACTAAAATCAACCAAAACTGATGACAAGAACAATTGTAATTTGAAAGAGTGGTTGGTTTATGAAAAGTATCTCCTCGTAATAGCATATATTCCATTATGATGTCTGAAATTTGCTCATATATATATTCTCAGGCTGCCCATGAACCGGAACTCTGGTAATACCTGTTGAAATGTTTCATTTTATGGCAACATCATATACATGTATGATTTATTTGTTAATTTTACTTATATACAGATCTACACATAGAAACTAATAATTGCAATAGACAAATATATAGACAAATAATGTATTAAATATAGCATGTCACACTAGCAAGTTAGTTTTTTTTTGTTTTATATTAGCATGTTTATATTATTTTGTTCCAGAATCCTTTGATATCTACCAAACAATGATTGGAGAACTAACTATGGGAATGATCATACCAGGTAAATCAATCATAGTTAAATCAGGAGCACCATTTTTCTTTACAACAAGGGTCAGTGGTGTATGAGATATCCCTTTTTCATTTCCAGCAATCTCATTAGTGGCATGGTTAATCGCTTTCGCTATATTTGATTCTTCAGTAGAAACCAGTTTTGTAAGATACTCCAACTTAAGATTTGAGTCAGATTGTGCATGATTCTCCAGCCTAATAACAAGAGGGACCATGGTATAATACCCTAGAAAGTTAGCTGGCTTTTTCTTTAGTGGCCGAAGAGGTAAGGCTGGAGAATTAACCGCTCTTAATACAATTTAGGAGCTCTAGCTGCTTCTTGTTTGATGATTGTTTTTTTAATACAATTCTGCAAATACACCCCTGAAAGTTTAAAAGTTAAAATTGAACTAATACCTTTTTGTTCACTAGGTAGTCAACATTGTAATATCCGGGATATATCGTGTAATTATTTTGCTATTAAATAATTATTATGTGTGTTCAGTATCTATTATGTGAGTTAATTGTTAAATGTTATCTGTACTTGGATATTCAAAAAAATAATATTAATTGAGTATTTTAATTTTTAAATGTTCAAAATAAAACATAGATAATTGTCATATATTCCTAATTAATTTTATGTTGATTTATAGATTTATAAGGATCATATGAAATTTATAAAATCTTTTTTCCGAGTATTTAAAATCTATTTTATAAAAACGGGAACCAATCGACGTCATCCGTTGTTACGTTTTTGGAACCCGAAACTCTTCCGAGAACTCCTTCCTAACCTAATTGTAGTATTCCGAGCATATTCCATATTTCGACTTTTTCGATCCGGCGTACGGTTTGTTCTACGCGGGTCCCGGCGCAATATTTTCGATACAGTATTCATTTCGGTAAATCAATAAAACCCATATTTTCGATAAACAGGAGCTTTTTATTAAACTATCCCAATTATCACTTCGTAGTACGTGTAACCAGGCGTTAAGACCAAGACCGCAGTACAAATTGTACTGATTTGGATAATTATCTCGAAAAGCGATACCGTTTGGATCAGTTTTATAAATAAACGTACCGTTTTATATCCGGAATGATCCAACGGGATACTAATTTTCCGTAATTATAAATAGCCTTTTTCCGTATTTTATTTCGTATCAAAATCATTTGCAGATAGTTAATTCTATAATTTTCAGAGAAAAACCCTAATTACAAAAACTGTTCTAAGAATCAAACAGCAAAACGAAGGCGTTACCGATCTCTGTTTTCAAAGCTTGAGTAACCAAAATGAAGGATTTGAAGTGTTCTATCAGATTCTGAGCTTTGGTTCACTGCAGAATCAAAGGTTTATTTTCTGGAAATTTATTTATTTTCGAATTAAATTTATTAAAAATATGAATTTTTGTTCAGATGATTGTTTGTATGATTTGATGACTGCATGTTGTAGAGCTTGTTTTCCTGATGATTTTGATATATTATACGTCTGATTTGGAGTTCAATAACATGTTCAAATTTGAGTTTGATTTTCGAATTTTAAAATTAGGGTTTATAACCCGTATGAATGTTCTTAATTGAAATTTGGGGGTTTCTTATTCTAAAATAGATTGATGTTGTGGTATAGTGTATTGTATTCTCTGTGAAATTTGCAATCTAGTCGTACAAGTTTCATGAATCAACGAGGTTTGTAGAAAAGGGAGTTGTGTTTTGAAGTTTACGTCGAACCCGCCGGAAATCGGCGAGTTTCTTGATCAAATTTCGGCCAAGTCTGGGGTTATTGATGAATTTTGATTGCAGATATAGGTTCCTGGTGTTGTGTAGTTTAATTCTGGAGGTAATGGTGGTGGGAGGATGCCGGAGGTGAATTCTCCGGCCACCCCCGACTTTTCCGGCGACTGGAACTGCAAAATTGCAGTTTGGTCCCTGTACTTTTGAAAACGATGAAGTTTGGTCCCCCAGGTTTCCAGACTTTGCAAAAATTGGATTCCTGTTTTAAAAATGTTTAAAAATCATATTTCCTATTTATTTTTATTATAAAAATTCGTTTTTAATTTCTGAAAATTCTAAAAATTAGTATTTTAATTCCGAAAATTATTTTTAATTCAGAAATAAATCTGAATTAATTAGTTAATTAATTTCAGTTAATTTTTAATCGATTAATTGGTCAATTAATTTGGAAATTAATTGATTAATTGATTTAATTAATTATTAATTGATTTTAATTAATTATTTAATTAGATATAATTACTTAAAAATGATTTAAAAATTCCGAAAAATAATTTCGAGCTTTAAAATATTATTCTAAATTATTTCCAAGGCTCGATAATTAGTATAAAATTGTTTCGGAGCCAGAATTGGCCAATCGAACCCTGTTTATTAACCCGAAATTGATCCAACGACCCGTTTTAATTCCGAAAAATGTTTTAAAAGTCATTTTAAATTCCCGAAAGCCTATTTATGACCCGAGACTTCTTTATAAATAATATATCATTGAGTACGTGATTTATTATGTGCTATATGTGACTTGTTGATTAACTATCAGTCTATATATTCGGTGTTTACTTGATTATTACATAACTTTCAATCCGTTAATTGGATTTGGGTAAAACGAAGGGTAGATAGAAGTATATGTTGAATAGAACTCTATGAGTCGATTATTTATTGATGTTTATGATATGTGAGCAGAAGAGGCAAGGCGTAGGAAAGGAAAACAGGTAGTTGAGGAATAAGACAATTGTGATTGGAAGCGAGAGCAGAATAGTAAGCTAGTACCAGACAAGTGTTCTGAACTTTCTCGAGATATTGTGGTAGTTGATAATCCTGTGATATTGCAAGTGCTTTGAAGCACAGAAACCTAAACCCTGATTCCAGTTATTGATCTTGAGCCGTAACCTGATTCTTTCTAGACCATTGATTGTTGTATACCCAAACACGAACCACGAATCTACGATACTACTCCACAAATACATACAAACTAAATACCAAATGTTGAACTTAATTATTTATATACTCAATCCATGATATCTTATGCTTTGAAAGACCAAATCCTTGAAATCCTGAAACATTGATTCCTTTGTTATCCAATTCTTTCATTACCCAGCATCCAAGCTTTGAAATTACCTTATTGATCCTTACAAGGATTGAAACCCTTTCATTGTTAAACACTCATTGTTGTTAAAGATTCTGGTTATTGTTTATTATTGCTTATTCAGTTACTATGTTAGAATTGGATTGTTTTTATAAAATTGTGGACCAGATTCGTGGTCAGACCATATAATGGTCAAGTTAGGCCAATGTGTGCCTTGGATCCAGTAGTTAGAGCAATGCTGTGTGCCTTGCTCGGGGTTAGTGCATGACTGATCAGCAGCCTAACCTTGGTTTTTAAATTAAAAGTATAATATCCAATTCTAAATCATAATCCATTGTTCACTTGATATCATAATCATGTTCAATTGATGATCATTATTCTCAGTTTTGTCATTGTGACTTGCTGAGCTAGTTAGCTCATTTGTGCGATATTGTTTATATTCTTTCCAGCTAAAAAGGAACCAGTTGGTAACGAGGATCCCCAGTCCAGCGCGAGAGTTAGGGGTTCAGGTTAAGAAAGCTGAGCTAGTAGGCTTCTTTTGGAATAATTTAAGTCTGTAAAAGTTTGTAATAAAGTTTAATACTCAGTTTGAGTTTGAATGATTGGGATTTGAACGGTATGTAATATAAGTAGATGTGTGGCTTGTGTGCATACTTTAGCCTGTTGCAATCCGTGGTAGTTGGTAAATAGGGTCACTGCATATTATTGTTATCTTTATTATTGTTATAAGCAGGTTATAAATAAGGTATGTGTATGTGTGTGTGGATCCCAAACTTTTGACCCGGGTTTGGAGGGCGCCACAAGCATGCTACATGTGTGATCCACTGATTAAATTTTGTAGTTCTGATTTATTATGGATTGTCTGTCTATCTTATATTTATCAGTAGACATTAAATCATCTTTGTGTTTTCTTCAGTTATAGTAATCGATTAATAACTATGGATACATTATCTTTGTTTCCTTGCTAATCTGTTATGATTGTAGATTAGTTGTATTTGTTCTATTACCAATCTGTTGCAATTCTATATCACTCGTGCATATTTTTGTCACTAATCTCTTGTAGAATTTTACCATATATGTCATACCCTAATTAATATACGATAATTAATATTTTTAATTAAATTTTAATATTTGTAATGAATATATATATATATAATAAATAAATGTATAATTTTTTAAAAAATAATACATGATTTTATAATAATGTATGTAAATATTTTAATAATTTAATAATAATTCTATTCATAGTCAAGAGAAATCCATAATTTCTCTCGGTCTCATGTTGAATCCTACTATATCTACGAATAATCCGTGTTTCCTGAACAAGATTAGTTTTAATATTTTGATGTACATCCTGATCTTATTTCAACTCTGGTTCAATGTTATCATGTGATTCCAGATCTTCATCAAGATCTATTGTCCTCCCACTGGTTTTCTTAAAAAGTAGTTCTCACTCAAGAAATACAACGATCTGAGCAACAAACACTTTGTTCTCGCAATGATTATAAAAACTATTCCCTTTAGTCTCACTTGGGTATCCCACAGAATAGCATTTTTCTAATTTTGGTCCAAACTTATCTTTTGATCCATTTTAGTCGGAACTCGATTAAGTGTATATGCAATCGGTTTTAAGCATACCCTGGAAACTGATTGGAAGATCCGCTTGACTCATCATCGATCGTACTATGTCCAACAAGGTATGGTTTCTCCTCTCAGAATCTTTATTCCATTGAGGTGTTCCAAAAGTAGTAAGTCATGATACAATATCCCACTCCTTCAAGAATTTCTTGATTTTGAGGCTTAAGTATTCTTCTCCACAATCCGATCATAAAACTTTTATAATTTCCCATGTTTGCTTTTCTACTTTGGCCTTATATTCTTTAAACACATCAAAAGAGTCGGATTTATTCTGCATAAGACATACATATCCATATCTAATGAAGTCATCAGTAAACGTTGTGAAGTAGTATAAGCTAGCCCTTACCATCATATGCATTCTACCACATAAATCAGAATGTATAAGTCTTAGTCGTTCAGTGGCCCTTTCACTTTATCGGGTAAAAAAAGCTTTAGTCATTTTAAAAATGAGACAAGGTTCGCATCTTTAGTATGATTCAAAATCAAACCTTTCCAAGTATTCATCTATATGTAACTCAGAAATGCGTTTCTCATAATATGACTTGATGACAATGCTAGAAGTAATGTTTAATTTGAGTCATCTTCAAACTTATAAATTGTTAACTAATTGTGCAACAAAAAAGCCTTATCACATGAAAAACTTTCTTCTCCTAAAAAAAATTGATATAATATCCCAACTAAAGGCGGGCATGTATTAAAAATTTACCAAGTTCTCAACTTTGCCTTATTAGCAAAATTAGGTATCGAGTTACACCAACTAGAGCAACAACTTTTGCTATAATTCTAACCGATACATAAAGATTGACCAATGATGGTCTTCTTCTTTAGATCTTCAAACTAAGCTTGACAGTTTAACTTTTGATCATCCGGTTATTACCATAGAAGTGAACAGTATTCGAACATGTTTCATATTCGTATTCTGAGAACAATCCAAACAGAGATTACGTAATAACAATTCATACTGTAACACCCCACTTAAACAAGTAGAGGCTACACAAGATAAGTCTTATTTATTAATGGAAGCAAATACAAGATTAACATAATTTATCAAACTAACAGAAGTTTAAAATCTTCAAAATAAAGTTCTCTAACAAGATTAAAAATAATATGGAATAGAACATATCCTTGACTTTATTTTCAAGTAGATAAACAAGCTAAAATTTGGGCAGCACTCATCACACCCCAGCTGTACCACTGACTACCTGTGGAAAGAAATAAATACGAGTCAAATGTTCAGTAGGAAAATATCATTAAAATATAAAATAAATGAGTATCTTTGATATAAATGATTAGGTATGAAGAGGAGTAATATGACAGTAAATATTTAGAGTCAAAGAAATAAACTAATCAGACAAATCAAACAAATCGTTGAGAACAACTAAGGTGGGTACTAATAAGTGCATCATATAAAACCTTTGCTCCCTAGTAAACACTACTGAGCAAAGAATATAATAGTGCAAACAGTGTCTTCTCCAGTTATCCACAAGAAGGATAAAGAATAAACCTTTTTTCTCCTAAAAAAATTGATATAATATCCCCTCTAAAAGCGGGCATGTATTAAAAATTTACCAAGTTCTCAACTTCGCCTTATTAGAAAAATTAGGTATCGAGTTACTCCAACTAGAGCAACAACTTTTGCTACAATTCTAATCGATACATAAAGATTGAACATTGATGGTCTTCTTCTTTAGATCTTCTAAATAAGCTTGACAGTTTAACTTTTAATCATCCGATTATTACCATAGAAGTGAACAGTATTCAAACATATTTCATATTGGTATTCGGTCAACAATCCAAACAGAGATTACGTAATAACTATTCATACGGTACCACCCCATTTAAACAAGTAGAGGCTACACAAGAAAAGTCTTATTTATTAATGGAAGCAAAAACAAGCTAAACTTAATTTATTAAACTAACAGAAGTTTAAAATCTTCAAAATAAAGTTCTCTAACAAGATTCAAAGTAATATGGAATAGAACTTATCCTTGACTTTATTTTCAAGTAGATAAACAAGCTAAAATTTGGGCATTACTCATCAGACCCCAGCTGTACCACTGACTACATGTGAAAAGAAATAAACACGAGTGAGTTAAATGTCCGGTACAAAAATATCATTAAAATGTTAAATAAATGAGTATCTTTGATATAAATAATTAGGTATGAAGAGGAGTAATATGACGGTAAATATTTAGAGTCATAGAAATAAACTAATCAGACAAATCAAACAAATAGTTGAGAACAAGTAAGGTGGGTACTAATAAGTGCATCCTATAAAACCTTTGCTCTCTAGTAAACACTACTGAGCAAAGAATAGAATAGTACAAACAGTGTCTTCTCGAGTTATCCACAAGAAAGATAAAATCAAAATTTTAAATATTCTCACAAACAAACAAAGATCATGATCTTAATCATGCCTCATACCCCGAGACGTGCTCGTATACTCACATATAAGATTTAGTATCGAGAACACCAAAGACTATAAAAATTCCATGAGTAATTTACCCACACATATAAGTTTAACAACCCTGTTGCCAACAGTTCTGAAAATAAAATATGTATGTGACAAATCAAGTATACTCATAGGAAACATGGATCAAAAGTGGTTAAGCAACAACAAATGTGACTAAGTAAGATTAATAAGTGTACATATATCAACTTAACAAAATATCATAAGAAAATAAGTATGGAGGACAAAATATGATAAGGCACTAAGTACAGGGGAGGAAAATGTATTTTAAATGATGAGAGAATGGAAGATTCTAGTAACTCGTATTTCTTCTTAAAATATTTTATAATGCTGCTATTTAACCTAACTCCCATCTATAATATCAAAAGAAATATAACTTATAAATCCCAAATTCTAAAACCACATAAAATTTAGTTAACAAAAAATAATAGTTTATTCTCTATCACATTTTAGAGTGATTTAAATATATAACTAACAAATATGTGAAATATATATAACTGGCTTATAGAATATAAAAGAAATTTTATTAATTTACAAAAGTAACATATAAATCTTTAAGTACATAACTTTATAAAAAATAGGTAAATATAAATTATACACTCATTGAACAAGAATTGCACACAATAAATTCTAACAATAATTTGATAAATGGGCTCCATCCAAGGATTTGAGGGTCTCACTGCTGATCTTATGTAAAATAGATCAAAAGAATGAAGGATAGTACCTATATATCTAGGTGGGCTATTGTGATGGATTTAATGAGCTCAATTCGTGAAATTTTAACACATACAAATGATACCTTTAATAGAGTAATATTGTTGGATACAAATGATACCTTTAATAGAGTCATATTGTTGGGTCCTTGTTGATGTTAGGTAATTTTAAATTAAAATATCAAAATGAAGTCATGAGACAAGTAAATTATAAGAGAAATTAATGCAAGATTTGATTGAGACTCAAAAATGAATCACCTTAGTTTGAGCTTATGTTTTGAAGGTTCTTTTTATTTAAAACCAACAAGAAAATGAAAAAAATTAAGCATACTCAAAATTTTGTTGCCTTGCAAAACTGCAATACCTGCATGCAGAATCAAGAACTTAGACAAGTACAGGTAGATGAGATTAAGTGATTAGATTAAATATTCCCAAATACCTCCTTAAGCAATTTTCACACCGAAGAGCATGACACTATTCTCCGGTGCTTTCCTGGAATCAGTTATGTTCAAGTCACTGTCACCCTCGATATCCATCTCGAGCCTGGTATCTGCATTTCCACTGTGATTCGGTTCAAGGCCAAAGTTCTGCACCCCTTCCTTCGAATGCAATTTTTCGCCATCACCAATGACATATTTTCCCCTGTTAGCTTCCTCAACTTGTACTCTATTAGCATTATATTCCACATCAATTGCAAAATAAGTGTGAACAGCTGACCCCGCCTCAAAAAGCTCACACTTGAAGAAAATAACTTTGTCCGCTGATCTCAGATCCTTTGCTCGCACAAAATCTTTCCAGCCACTAGATAAGACATAACTGTTACTTCCCTTCCAGACACCATAGCGAAAATTCCAGAGTGTCATCGACTGGTCATAGAAAGCTAGCTTATGGGAATCGCATGGGAAGCAACTAGCATACATTTTCGGAATCACAATTCTGTAGAGCATACCTACGTCGCTAGCAGTAAGTACCTTTTCAAATATACAGGTACGTGTACAATCTTGTTGCCTCTGTGCCTGGAAAATTTTGACAGACCTGCAAGAAAGGCTACCAGCAGTGCAGACTTGTTTCAGAATATTTGGTTCTTGTGCAATTGTTTCTGTCTTTCGCAAGCTTTCATCGACACTATCATATGCCATCTCTGCTTCCTCCTCTGTCTTAAAAATCCCTATGCAAGTCCAGTTATGATTTACAAAAACATGTGCTGCCCAGTTCCCATTCATTAGAGCAACGACTCCCTTAGAACTCGAACTACGGATAGTTTTATCATGCCTTGCACGCTTAGTACATGATTGATTATGACTCAAACTGTTCGAACCTGAAGCTTTGCCGAACATATGTGCTGTGACATTCATGAGATCCTTCATTGTTTACTGCAATCACAGGAAAGTTAGTAAATGAAACAAGTTAATACATTTCATTCCTAAACTATGGAAACCTGCAGAGAAAATGATCTGCAGCAAGTAACTCATATTTAAAGTCCAAACTAGAAACCGGAAAGGAAAAAGATTTGAAGAAAACACATCCATACTTATGATTTAAAATGAAATATAGAATATAATGTATTTTTTAACATAAGAATAAAAACAGATCTCATTTATGTATTTATTAATTAGCTCAACTAAAAAACTACTTTTGGAACTACATTTTGTGCATTCTACATTTTCCAACTCTCTCATCACAGTCACACTCGGGGGAGAATCTAGTAAGGGGCTATGTGGGACATGTGTCACCCTCAAACAAAAATTTATAATTTTTGTAATTAAATTTTTTGAAAATATATGAAAATGTCCTCCGAAAATACAAAGTTATAAAGGTATATTCACAAAATATGATCCATATATGAGTGGAATTTAATTCCTGGATCTCTCACAACCAAACTAATACAGGGGGTTCTCATACATCAAACATGCATCAGATGTCTAAAAATTCACAATTAAATGAGAAGAATAAATGTAAAAACCGCCCATGATAGGCACAAATATGCTTTAATCAATACAAAAAATGTCTCCTATTACACAATTACTATAATTTTGACTAGACATTACACATTGGATTTAAAGTAAAATGATCAAATAACCTCGAAGAACTCATGACACACAAAACCCCCAGTACACAATCAATAATTAAATCAAATTGGTTCACACATATATATTTAAAACTTAATAAAATCTATAAATATGGTATATAACTATCTTGTAAGAGCTAAATCATGATTGAAATAATGACAATAAAACTTACACAAATAGGTGTTAAATTCTTCTCAAGTTGGTGAGCTCTAAGACAGATCTCTTAGAGGGGGTGGTGCTTATAGTTAACAGCTAATAGCAGGAAAGAAGCCACTAACCAAGAAAAGAATTTAATTATTTTCAAAAAAAGAAAAGAAAAGAATTTAAATGAGATTTCGAATATTTTGTGATTAAATCATTGATGTCAGATTCTTTAAACTAGTCACCAATATTTCAAAATATGTTATATACTATTTTGTTATCAATTCATAGTTATATTGTTCATCCTTATTGCTTAAGGTAAGTGTCTAAATCCAAATATGAGGAACATAGCAATCATGTAATAATGCTCTCCTAATAAAATCTCTTAGTACAAACTAAAAAGCTTATGATTATTTAGAAAGCACCATATAGTCACACATAAAACAACTCTATTACTCTAATCTCACATTTATGGGGTATATTCATTTTCGATCTTAAAAAAATCATAACAATTCATGAATTTTAAAAAAACATTGGGTAGATTTTAATTGTTTGTGGATTTTGACAGAATTGATAGAAAAATCTTGCCGAGTCATGATGATTTTGGGAATTATTCTAGAAATTCTTCAAAATCTCATGCACTTTAAAAAGATTTTAAAATATTAAAAATGTACTAGCAAATTCATCAAAATCTACCACTTTTTCAAATAAAAACAAATCCATGAACTTTTGATACCATCGTAATTTGATGGATTTTTAAAATTTTAAATTGAATAGACTCAGATTTTAAATAATTTTTTCCAATCTATATTGAATATCATCAGATTTTAAAAGATTTTTTAAAATTCAAATTAAATACCTTTTGATTTCAAGAATTCAACAAACCACGTATGACTTCTTTCAAATTTTAATCCCAAATTTGAATCCCAAGCTTATTTCAAAAATTGTAAAATTTTAAGGGATAATATCTTGTGATCGAAACACATGGATAATACACCCTTGGAGTTGTGGAAAGGAGGATGACTAGTCTTAATTATCTTCGTGTGTGGGGGTGCCTTGCTAAGGTACTTGTTCCTGAACACAAGAGAAAGAAACTAGGTCCGAAAACTGTTGACTGTATCTTTCTGGGCTATCTTGAAATCACTACAGCTGTGAGATTTTTGGTATTAAAATCTGACATAGATGGTAAAGTGGCAAACACGATAGTTGAATTTCTAGATGCTACATTCTTTGAGGATGTTTACCCTATGAAGACTGGAATACCTGAAGCGACTTCTAAGGAAGATCCTACTCACACATCGAGTTCTATTCCTGATCATGTGGAAAAGATGATAAATATGGGGGCAGAACCTAGTAGTAGCTCTATTCCTAAGGAAGTAGAGGAACCAAGGAGAAGTAAGCGTGTAAAGGTAGTTAAGAACTTTGGAGGTGATTTTATCACTTACAATGTCAAGGACGAACCTATAACTTCCCTACAAGATATGGATTCTTTGGAGTCTAGGCATTGAAAGGGCGCTGTGAAGAGTGAAATTGACTCTAATGTTTCTAATGGAATATGGGAGTTGGTTGATCTCCCTCCTGGGTGTTCTACTATTGGGTGTAAATGGGTCTTTAAGAGGAAGTTGAACCCTGACGGCTCAATAGATAAGTACAAAGCTAGACTGGTAGCTAAGGGTTTTAAGCAGAGGGAAGGAATTGATTACTTTGATACATACTCTCTGGTTGCTAGGATGGTAACAATCGGGAATGCTTATAGCATTGGCTTCCGTCCATGGTCTTCTCATCCATCAGATGGATGTAAAGACCGCTTTGCTTCATGGTGAACTTGAAGAAGAGATTTGTATGGACCAAGCTGAGGGATTTGTTGTATCTAGCAATGAAAGGAAAGTATGTAAGTTGATCAACATTACTAGAAATAGTAGACATGACATCGGTATTTAGACATCGGCATGTAATGCACCCAATGTTAAAAGCCTGTTTAACATCAGTTTAAAAATAAGCGATGTTGAATATGAATGCTGACATCGGTTTCACCTAATAGCCGTTGTCTATGTTCAGAAATTAAAACTCTCAAGTTTATGATTTTAACTTTGACATCGGCTGATTTTATTAACCGTTATCTATATTCAGAAATTAAAAAGGCCAAATTATGCTTTGAACTTTGACATCGGTTTATTTTGTTAACCCTTGTCTATGGTCATTTCTAAAAAAATAAAATTTTACTTGTCTTTTTCCCCCCAATTGCGATACACTTTCCCCCGTTTAATTTTAATAAAATATCACTTTATTCTTATTGCCCCCCTTTTCAAAAATATCTATCACTCCACTCTCTCTCTCGTGACCTTAGCTCTCTCGTCTCTCTCACCTCTCATCTCTCTCTCATCTCTCCCCTCTTTCTCTCTTACTAGACTCCGTCTCACCTGGCTACCTCTCTTGAACTTTTTCCGTCAGCTCTCACCTCACTCTCTATCTCGAAAACTGGCTTTACACTGTTTTTCAGTTGGTAAGTAGCACTCTTTTCCTTGGAATTGTATAGTTTATAATATTATTTTGATTTACTGGTGTTGTTGGTTGTGTGACCAGAACGTCGATTAGTTAAAATATTTATTCATTATTTTATAGTTATAAGCATCTAAGGGCAAGGGAACCAGAGTGCCTACTTCAGTATGCAAAGCACGCCCATTTCTAGTCCTAGATTCGAATTCTCGGGAAGCAATTCACAAGGATATGGAGAATAATAATGGTACAATTTCTCCCCAGATCCATCGACTTTGTGTTATGCTGGCAGTATATGTGTTATTCTTATATTGTGTATTTTTGTAGGTACTGACTGGGCACGAGGATAATGTAGAGTATGCATGAGATCCGAATATGGGTGAGTATGCTACTATGATGTACGTTAATGTAATATATTTATGGATAGTTTTTGGTTATTAACCATGATTCACATCATATTTACTTAGAATCAATTCTTGTTTCATCTTCGGGGAACAAGTTACAAGTATTTGACCTGCAAAAATGATCATATGTGTATACCGTACATGTTAATCCTAACCCTTGAAGTTGCAAGATATTAGGGATATAAGAGTGCATTTTGGCATTGTAAATTATTATAATTGGGAATGAAGCTTATGCATTGCTCAAAATTTGTTCTAAAACAAAAGGAAATAAACATATAGGTTTAGATGAATACTGTGAAATTGTTCAAAGAGTTCCCTCCTTTGTTAGCATGTATTGTCACTGATGTTTTGAAATGTGTGGAATACACAATTTAACAATTAAATATACAAATGGTAAGTGTTAAACAACTATGAATTTTATTGATCCTATTCATTAAATGTCTTTTCTCATTTTTTTAATAGGGTAGGGCAAGGGAGGTTGATCTTGGTTTGATGGGAAGGATATGATGTATGATCTTAAGTATTTAATGAAAGAAAACATGGTGCCATTGTGGACTGTACATATTAAGAGCAGCTAACTCTCCAGCCTTACCTCTTCGGCCACTAAAGAAAAAGCCATTGAAGGTAACTCTTTTTCCAAAGCAATGCTGACAAGAACTTGTGAACCTGATAATTTCTTTATATGTTAAAATATCATAGAAATATAGCTTTTGTTCCAGCATGCTTAAAAGCTAAAGCTTGCACAAAATACTAACTAATTCAAAATTAACTACTAATTTACCGAAAAATGTCAGATAATAGGACAATACTAAGTCTTCCAGATACAAGTATTTATAATAAATTGGTATTAAACACCAAAATGTGGCCCAAGCAAGATTTTACCAGATATACATATGATAAAACCCATGTGCACGCTACCCGATGTAAATTACTACAAACAACATAACTAAAATCAACCAAAACTGATGACAAGAACAATTGTAATTTGAAAGAGTGGTTGGTTTATGAAAAGTATCTCCTCGTAATAGCATATATTCCATTATGATGTCTGAAATTTGCTCATATATATATTCTCAGGCTGCCCATGAACCGGAACTCTGGTAATACCTGTTGAAATGTTTCATTTTATGGCAACATCATATATATGTATGATTTATTTGTTAATTTTACTTATATACAGATCTACACATAGAAACTAATTGTTGCAATAGACAAATATATAGACAAATAATGTATTAAATATAGCATGTCACACTAGCAAGTTAGTTTTTTTTGTTTTATATTAGCATGTTTATATTTTTTTATTCCAGAATCCTTTGATATCTACCAAACAATGATTGGAGAACTAACTATGGGAATGATCATACCAGGTAAATCAATCATAGTTAAATCAGGAGCACCATTTTTCTTTACAACAAGGGTCAGTGGTGTATGAGATATCCCTTTTTCATTTCCAGCAATCTCATTAGTGGCATGGTTAATCGCTTTCGCTATATTTGATTCTTCAGTAGAAACCAGTTTTGTAAGATACTCCAACTTAAGATTTGAGTCAGATTGTGCATGATTCTCCAGCCTAATAACAAGAGGGACCATGGTATAATACCCTAGAAAGTTAGCTGGCTTTTTCTTTAGTGGCCGAAGAGGTAAGGCTGGAGAATTAACCGCTCTTAATACAATTTAGGAGCTCTAGCTGCTTCTTGTTTGATGATTGTTTTTTTAATACAATTCTGCAAATACACCCCTGAAAGTTTAAAAGTTAAAATTGAACTAATACCTTTTTGTTCACTAGGTAGTCAACATTGTAATATCCGGGATATATCGTGTAATTATTTTGCTATTAAATAATTATTATGTGTGTTCAGTATCTATTCTGTGAGTTAATTGTTAAATGTTATCTGTACTTGGATATTCAAAAAAATAATATTAATTGAGTATTTTAATTTTTAAATGTTCAAAATAAAACATAGATAATTGTCATATATTCCTAATTAATTTTATGTTGATTTATAGATTTATAAGGATCATATGAAATTTATAAAATCTTTTTTCCGAGTATTTAAAATCTATTTTATAAAAACGGGAACCAATCGACGTCATCCGTTGTTACGTTTTTGGAACCCGAAACTCTTCCGAGAACTCCTTCCTAACCTAATTGTAGTATTCCGAACATATTCCATATTTCGACTTTTTCGATCCGGCGTACGGTTTGTTCTACGCGGGTCCCGGCGCAACATTTTCGATACAATATTCGTTTCGGTAAATCAATAAAACCCATATTTTCGATAAACGTGAGCTTTTTATTAAACTATCCCAATTATCACTTCGTAGTACGTGTAACCAGGCGGTGAGACCAAGACCGCAGTACAAATTGTACTGATTTGGATAATTATCTCGAAAAGCGATACCGTTTGGATCAGTTTTATAAATAAACATACCGTTTTATATCCGGAATGATCCAACGGGATACTAATTTTCCGTAATTATAAATAGCCTTTTTCCGTATTTTATTTCGTATCAAAATCATTTACAGATAGTTAATTCTATAATTTTCAGAGAAAAACCCTAATTACAAAAACTGTTCTAAGAATCAAACAGCAAAACGAAGGCGTTACCGATCTCTGTTTTCAAAGCTTGAGTAACCAAAATGAAGGATTTGAAGTGTTCTATCAGATTCTGAGCTTTGGTTCACTGCAGAATCAAAGGTTTATTTTCTGGAAATTTATTTATTTTCGAATTAAATTTATTAAAAATATGAATTTTTGTTCGGATGATTGTTTGTATGATTTGATGACTGCATGTTGTAGAGCTTGTTTTCCTGATGATTTTGATATATTATACGTCTGATTTGGAGTTCAATAACATGTTCAAATTTGAGTTTGATTTTCGAATTTTAAAATTAGGGTTTATAACCCGTATGAATGTTCTTAATTGAAATTTGGGGGTTTCTTTTTCTGAAATAGATTGATGTTGTGGTATAGTGTATTATATTCTCTGTGAAATTTGCAATCTAGTCGTACAAGTTTCATGAATCAACGAGGTCTGTAGAAAAGGGAGTTGTGTTTTGAAGTTTACGTCGAACCCGCCGGAAATCGGCGAGTTTCTTGATCAAATTCCGGCCAAGTCTGGGGTTATTGATGAATTTTGATTGCAGATATAGGTTCCTGGTGTTGTGTAGTTTAATTCTGGAGGTAATGGTGGTGGGAGGATGCCGGAGGTGAATTCTCCGGCCACCCCCGACTTTTCCGGCGACTGGAACGGCAAAATTGCAGTTTGGTCCCTGTACTTTTGAAAACGATGAAGTTTGGTCCCCCAGGTTTCCAGACTTTGCAAAAATTGGAATCCTGTTTTAAAAATGTTTAAAAATCATATTTCTTATTTATTTTTATTATAAAAATTCGTTTTTAATTTCTGAAAATTCTAAAAATTAGTATTTTAATTCCGAAAATTATTTTTAATTCAGAAATAAATCTGAA
The DNA here is from genome assembly GCF_009905375.1 of Apium graveolens. Lineage (NCBI taxonomy): Eukaryota > Viridiplantae > Streptophyta > Magnoliopsida > Apiales > Apiaceae > Apium > Apium graveolens. The sequence goes on from NC_133651.1 coordinate 312,569,211, forward strand.
TTAATTAGTTAATTAATTTCAGTTAATTTTTAATCGATTAATTGGTCAATTAATTTGGAAATTAATTGATTAATTGATTTAATTAATTATTAATTGATTTTAATTAATTATTTAATTAGATATAATTACTTAAAAATGATTTAAAAATTCCGAAAAATAATTTCGAGCTTTAAAATATTATTCTAAATTATTTCCAAGGCTCGATAATTAGTATAAAATTGTTTCGGAGCTAGAATTGGCCAACCGAACCCTGTTTATTAACCCGAAATTGATCTAACGACCCGTTTTAATTCCGAAAAATGTTTTAAAAGTCATTTTAAATACCCGAAAGCCTATTTATGACCCGAGACTTCTTTATAAATAATATATCATTGAGTATGTGATGTATTATGTGCTATATGTGACTTGTTGATTAACTATCAGTCTATATATTCGGTGTTTACTTGATTATTACATAACTTTCAATCCGTTAATCGGATTTGGGTAAAACGAAGGGTAGATAGAAGTATGTGTTGAATAGAACTCTATGAGTCAATTATTGATTGATGTTTATGATATGTGAGCAGAAGAGGCAAGGCGTAGGAAAGGAAAACAGGTAGTTGAGGAATAAGACAATTGTGATTGGAAGCGAGAGCAGAATAGTAAGCTAGTACCAGGCAAGTGTTCTGAACTTTCTCGAGATATTGTGGTAGTTGATAATCCTGTGATATTGCAAGTGCTTTGAAGCACAGAAACCTAAACCCTGATTCCAGTTATTGATCTTGAGCCGTAACCTGATTCTTTCTAGACCATTGATTGTTGTATACCCAAACACGAACCACGAATCTACGATATTACTCCATAAATATATACAAACTAAATACCAAACGCTGAACTTAATTACTTATATACTCAATCCATGATATCTTATGCTTTGAAAGACCAAATCCTTGAAACCCTGGAACATTGATTCCTTTGTTATCCAATTCTTTCATTACCCAGCATCCAAGCTTTGAAATTACCTTATTGATCCTTACAAGGATTGAAACCCTTTCATTGTTAAACACTCATTATTGTTAATGATTCTGGTTATTGTTTATTATTGCTTATTCAGTTATTATGTTAGAATTGGATTGTTTTTATAAAATTATGGACCAGATTCGTGGTCAGACCATATAATGGTCAAGTTAGGCCAATGTGTGCCTTGGATCCAGTAGTTAGAGCAATGCTGTGTGCCTTGCTCGGGGTTAGTGCGTGACTGATCAGCAGCCTAACCTTGGTTTTTAAATTAAAAGTATAATATCCAATTCTAAATCATAATCCATTGTTCACTTGATATCATAATCATGTTCTATTGATGATCATTATTCTCAGTTTTGTCATTGTGACTTGCTGAGCTAGTTAGCTTATTTGTGCGATGTTGTTTATATTCTTTCCAGCTAAAAAGGAACCAGTTGGTAACGAGGATCCCCAGTCCAGCGTGAGAGCTAGGGGTTCAGGTTGAGAAAGCTGAGCTAGTAGGCTTCTTTTGGAATAATTTAAGTCTGTAAAAGTTTGTAATAAGGTTTAATACTCAGTTTGAGTTTGAATGATTGGGATTTGAACGGTATGTAATATAAGTAGATGTGTGGCTTGTGTGCATACTTTAGCCTGTTGCGATCCGTGGTAGTTGGTAAATAGGGTCACTGCATATTATTGTTATCTTTATTATTGTTATAAGCAGGTTATAAATAAGGTATGTGTATGTGTGTGTGGACCCCAAACTTCTGACCCGGGTTTGGAGGGCGCCACAAGCATGCTACATGTGTGATCCACTGATTAAATTTTGTAGTTTCGATTTATTATGGATTGTCTGTCTATCTTATATTTATCAGTAGACATTAAATCATCTTTGTGTTTTCTTCAGTTATATTGGAACCTAATTTCAAACTTTTCACTCAGTTAATTTTTCTGTATCAGGTTTTGTTATATGGCTAGAGGAGGATTCTGCTATATAGAGGATAATAAGGTATTAATGATATTGTATTCTCAAATAGTCAAATAATAAAATTTGTTCACCGGGTAATAAGATTGTAGGTGTGTTAAATTTGTCAATAATTTGAGCTCTAGACACAAGTGATGCATTTTCTTTTCCCCGAGAGATTAAAATTATAATATTTCAAGTCTCTGAGCTGCTACATGTATCAATATTCAGTTTTATTTGCAGTATCCAATTACTCAAAACCATTGCTGAAGTTATATTTATAAGCTGATTATCCATAAACATAATTTCTTATTAGCCACTATGTATCTTTAAGTTTGTTGTTAGTCACTAGTCCTTTTTCTTTTACCATTCTTTTATACCATTGCGTCTATTGACATGTGACCAAACATTTTATATAATATCATGAAATATGATTTATAGTAAGGTGAAGTTACAGAAACACTAGTAGAACAAAGTATATAATTAAAACTAGCTACTGTAAGAATGAGAGATCTTTTACCCCTCCAGTTTATTCCAAGACCCAATTATCTTTTAAAGATTAATATATGTTAAAAATCATATGGATGCATTTCAAGTGTTCATCAAGATGTTTTGGCGTTCTACAAATGATGGTGAAGATGTATATGGTTTGCCAAATGAAGGTGTTGAAATTACGTTCTTTCATCTGGTAAGGTTTTAAATTATACTGATAGATAACCGAGTTGATATCACTATAGAAATGGAATTGTATTAAATGAAGGAGTTAGATATCGAGGCTCATAGAGACCCAATGGATAAGTCTCAGCCTGATCCAAGTGCTGTAGAGAGTTCTGCAGATGAGGATTTTACAGGGCTTTCAGATCTTTATTGGGTATATGCTTTATATCTCTATTACTTTTTTTTATGAAATCATATTATCATCTAACATAAATTTTTTATTAATTCTATTTTATATATCAAATGTTCTGCAGTAATGATTGATATTATTTATTTTTATTATAGTCTAAATCATCGGCACCATTAGAACCAGACGTACACATTATCGGCCTGCAGGGTTGATTTGCTGATCTTTTGTTTGATCATGCAGAAGTCAGACTCTTCTTTAGTTTTTTGAAATTGGGTTGATTGGCTAAATTGGATGGAGTTGTCGGAATTTATGAATAGGGTATTTAAAAATTAGTATAGTATGAGTTGGCTAATGGAATGCTTGTAGTTTATTTGAAATGCATGTATAGTATGGTATGAGTAATATTTTGGTATTAGACTTGTAATTTGGATGAGTACCTTTTTATTTCTGTTTGGATATTTTTGTTGTGATGTTGCATTGTTTTAGTTCCCTGTGGCTGTAAATAGTACCAGGATGGCATGCAATTTACAGAACATTGACATCACAATGGTACATATAAACCGATGTAAAAAATGTATAAAAGACATCATGTAAAATAATATTAAATGAAAAAGAACTAAAAAAACAATTTGAAATAGTCATTTGACATCGGTTCTGAAAAGAAACTCAATGTATTTTAAGTCAAATAACATCGGTCAGAGGAATTGGCTGATGTTAAACAAAAAGATTTAACATCGATTTCGTGAAGAAAACCAATATCTTATCCATCATTTCAAATTGGGGGGCTAATTTAAACGATGTCTGATCAAATATTTCACATTGGGCAACTAGTTTAACCGATGTCTGATCTAGCATTTCACATCGGTTTGTTCGAAAGAATTTAAATTAATGGCTTTTAGAGCTTGTTGATTTCATGTTCTAATGGATAAATACCACGTAATATACTCATATTCACCTAGAAATACTGTAATATAAGCTGAAATTTGTTGCAAAGACATCACATTTAATCTTAAAACTGATATATAACACTATAATAGACATCGACTGTTAACCGATGTCAAAGGCTGATGACATTTAACTTCACACGCGAAGACATCAGTTCAGATTTTTTTTAACATCAGTTCTAAACCGATGTCTGATCCCATATTTCTAGTAGTGCAAGTCTATTCATGGCCTGAAACAAGCTCCCAAGGATTGGCATAAAAAGTTTGATGAAACTGTGTTGCCATTCAGTTATATGGTTAATGAAAGTGAGAAGTGTGTCTACACCAAAGTTAAAGGTAGTGAGTGTGTTATCCTGTACCTATATGTGGATGACATCTTATTGTTTGGAACCAATATTGAGATTATTAACAAGATAAAAGAATTCTTGAGAAGGCATTTTGAAATGAAGGATATGGGTGAGGCTAGTGTAATTCTTGGAATAAAACTGATTCAGTCAGCTGAGGGAATAACCTTAACTCAATCTCATTATATAGAGAAATCTATACTTCAGAAATATGGTTATTCACAATATAGAATTACTAGTACACCCTATGATCCTAAAGTTGCCTTTGTCAAGAATACTTCAGGAGTTCGTGTGTCTCAGTTAAGGTATTCTCAGATTATTGGGAGATTGCAGTACCTTGCTAACTGTACTAGACCAGATATTTCAAATTTTGTGTCTCATTTGGCTGGATATATAAGTTGTCCAAATAGAACTCATTGGGATGCTCTTGATAGAGTACTTAGATATCTAAAAGGCACAATGTACCTTAGTTTACACTACATGAGATTTCCTGGTGTGCTTGAAGGGTACAGTGATGCAACTTGGATAGCTAAGAAGTCTGGTTCCAATGGAGTGACTGGATATGTGTTCACCTTGGCTGGTGGAGCAATATCCTGGAAGTCAAGCAGACAGACTATAGTGACTCAGTCTACATTTGAGGCTGAGTTGTGTATACTAGATGCCACGGGGATGGAGGCTGAATGGTTACACGGACTTATGTCTGCGATACCTGTAGTAAGTAGACCACTTCCTGCTATTGCTATTCATTGTGATAGTCGAACAAGTATCGACAAGATTAGTAGTAAAAAGAATAATACTAAAGTAAAGAGACATATCCAAGTTAGACTCAAGTCTATAAGGGGTTTAGTGACAGATAGGATTATAGCTATAGAGTTCATAGGAACTCAGAATAATATATCGGATCCTTTGACTAAAGTACTGGAACCTGCAGTGGTCCTCAAGTCAAGGTTGGGGATGGGACTGTGAACCCATCATAATTCATCAACAGTGGGAACCCAATACACATGAGAAGAGATACCTCGAAGTGTATTCAATGTGGTAATAACAAGCTGTAAGGATGAATTGGTAGTACCTTTGCTACGTAGATGATACTGCTGCATCTGAGTCTATCCCCTGTAAACCTAGAAGGTACTGACACTGCTAGAAAAGTAAGAGTGTTAAAACTCTGAATGGGATCAAGTCATTTGACGAGATAGAGGCAGTATATCTCTGGAGATGCCCATCTAAGTGAATGTAATTATGTGGTCGCAATTAGAGGAGAAATGGTTATTCCTTGAAGAATTCGATTAACAAGATCGAGATAAAACCATTAATGTCTCAAAGTCGTAGATTAAAACCATAGCCGTTGACTTGTCGTCGTCTATGGAACATGGTTATACTAAACATATTAAGATTCAAGGTGAAACATTCCATCTGAATCCGGTAGCTATTGAAGTAGAGAACTTAGGACGGTTCAAACCTGAAAGGGTACCGACTCTGAAAAATAAGTCATGATGAGAAAAAACTGATCTCATTCCTGTATGGATTTGTGGGGGATTATTAGAAAAAATTGGATTTTAGATCATAGTTTTATTATGTTCTTCATGATAATCATAAAATCTAATGATCGGAAGTTGTTCCATGATATGTGAACTTAAACTTTCATGTAAGGTTTTAAGAATTTTTCATAATGAAATTTATAGAAAATTAGAGTTAAACAATTAGTGGCTTGAAAGAGCTTGAAAAAAGAGAATGTGTTTTGTCCCACATTGAAAATAAATAAAGGAGGTATTGGCTTTATATAGTATCACACACATGGGTAGTGTACAACTACTAAGGTGTGTGATGGTGCATTATGTTCTTGTGTGCTTCACACGCATATACACACACGCACGTGCCGCCGCCCCGCCCCGCCACACACCGGCCCCGTCGTATGCGAGGTGACCTGGGCGAGGATCTTCTTTCAAAAGTTATAACCATTCGAACTCACTTTCAGACTTCGTGCAACTGTCTTGCAGGCTTGCTTTCACTCCAATTTAATGTGATGACTATTAGACATGCCATCTTCTTTATTGAGCAAATTCCACGGGGGAAAGAGTTTCGATAGAATTTTATAAAGGGTTTGCATGATAACTCTGTATCCTTATTGTCACTGATTTTAGACAGGTCCTCCTTTCCAAATAAGCATTTTCATTGAGATCTTTAGCCTTGAGCATGTACCATTGTGAAGCATCCTGGACCTTATTCAACAAAGGATTGACAGATTTAGGCATGATGACCCCTTTTCCTGAATAATTAGGCTTATACTGGTGTATGTTTTAACAAATCTCGTATTGACAGAAAATTAAATTTGATCAATAATAAACTGACTGAAACTAAACTAGGCTACGAGTGCTACCTAAACTTGGGTTGTGTTTGTACCTGGTGATCGGGGATTAAGTGGGGAAATAGAATAAAAAGACCCATTGGGGTGGAGGTGTGTATATATACTTGAGTTAAAGACTTTTTTCCAGTTATGATTTGGATTTTGTATCCTCATTTAAAAATTTGAATTATGTTTGAAATTGGATTTTATCTCAACTGATAATGGAAATCTGAAAGACGCTGCGATTTAAGTTTAAAATAAATTGATCAAATTATAGAAAAAACACACTTATGGAAATTAAAATCATTAAATCAGTACAAGAAATCTCAAATTTACCAACAAAAGTTGCCAACAAAAATGTATCTGTTAACAATTATCAACTGATTGCCGACCAATTGCAAACTTTTGAAAAGTATACACAACATCAACTGTTTCAAAACGGGTGAGTAATGAAAGGTTGCCAATGAAATTTTCTGTTGGCAAAACCAAGAGTTATAACGGAATTAATAATGAATTGCCAACAGATATATAACTACAGAATACTAACAGAAAACTAATAATTTACTGAGGGATTAGTAAAGCAAACCGCATTGTCCCATTTCAGCCCTAATTGTATTCCGTTAGTAATCGGTTAATAACTATGGATACGTTATCTTTGTTTCCTTGCTAATCTTTTATGATTGTAGATTAGTTGTATTTGTTCTATTACCAATCTGTTACAATTATATATCGCTCGTGCATATTTTTGTCACTAATCTCTTGTAGAATTTTACCATATATGTCACACCCTAATTAATGTACGACAACTATATTATCATATTTGGATAAAAAATACATGCAGACTCAACGAAGAAATAAATTACGTTGGTAACCAACTAATTAATTATGAGTCACAGATTAAAGTATTGTTCGAATTATTTGTTCACGTTCTGAAAACAACAAGAAAATTTGGTGTTGGTATTTTCATTTTAAGTATATCACATGAAAGATTATAAACACAATACTCAAAACTTAGTGTCGGTAGATTTTGTATTTACCTTTCAGGTTCAAAACATACTATGAGATACACAATTAATATATTTAATTGAATTTTAATATTTGTAATGAACATATATATATATATAATAAATAAATGTATATTTTTTTTAAAAATAACATATGATTTTATAATAATGTATGTAAATATTTTAATAATTTAATAATAATTCTGTTCATAGTGAAGAGAAATTCATTATTTCTCTCGGGCTCATGACGAATCCTACAAGATCTACGAACAACCCGTGTTTCCTGAACATGATTACGTTTAATATTTTGATGTACATCCTAATCTTATTTCAACTTTGGTTCAATGTTATCATGTGATTCCAGATCTTCATCGAGATTTATTGTCCTCCCACTGGTTTTCTTAAAAAGTAGTTCTCACTCAAGAAATACAATGGTCTGAGCAACAAACACTTTGTTCTCGTAAGGATTATAAAAACTATTCCCTTTAGTCTTACTTGGGTATCCCACAAAATAGCATTTATCCAATTTTGGTCAAAACTTATCTTTTGACCCACTTTGGTCCGAACTCGATTAAGTGTATATGCAATCAGTTCTAAAGCATACCTTGGAAACTGATTGGAAGATCCGCTTGACTCATCATCGATCGTACCATGTCCAACAAGGTATGGTTTCTCCTCTCAGAATCTTTATTCCATTGAGGTATTCCAAAAGTAGTAACTCATTATACAATATCCGACTCCTTCAAGAATCTCTTGAATTTGAGGTTTAAGTATTCTTCTCCACGATCTGATCGTAAAATTTTTATACTTTCCCATGTTGCCTTTTCTATTTTGGCCTTATTTTCTTTAAACACTTCAAAAGAGTCAGATTTATTCTTCATAAGACATACATATCCATATCTAATGAAGTCATCAGTAAATGTTATGAAGTAGTATAAGCTAGCCCTTACCATTATAAGTATTCTACTACATACATCACAATGTATAAGTCGTAATAGTTCGGTGGCCCTTTCACCTTATCGGGTAAAAGAAGCTTTAGTCATTTTGCAAATGAGACAAGGTTCGCATCCTTCGTATAGATTCAAAATCAAACCTTTCCCAGTATTCATCTATATGTAACTCAGAAATGCGTTGATCATTTAACGACAATGCTAGAAGTAATGTTTTATTTGAGTCATCTTAAAACATATAAATTGTTAACTAATTGTGCAACATAAAAGCCTTATCACTGAAATAGAATAAAAACTGTTATCTATTTAAATAAAATGAAAAAACTTTCTTCTCCTAAAAAGAAATTGATATAATATCCCCACTAAAGGCGGGCATGTATTAAAAATTTACCAAGTTCTCAACTTCGCCTGATTAGCAAAATTAGGTATGGAGTTACTCCAACTAGAGCAGCAACTTTTGCTACAATTCTAATCGATACATAAAGATTGAACATTGATGGTCTTCTTCTTTAGATCTTCTAAATAAGCTTGACAGTTTACCTTTGAATCATCCGGTTATTACCATAGAAGTGAACAGTATTCGAACATGTTTCATATTCGTATTCGGTCAACAATCCAAAAGAGATTACGTAATAACTATTCATACTGTACCACCCTAATTAAACAAGTAGATGCTACACAAGATAAGTCTTATTTATTAATGGAAGCAAAAACAAGCTAAACTTAATTTATTAAACTAATAGAAGTTTAAAATCTTCAAAATAAAGTTCTCTAACAAGATTCAAAATAATATGGGATGAAACATATCTATGACTTTATTTTGAAGTAGATAAATAAGCTAAAATTTTGGCAGCACTCATCACACCCTAGCTGTACCAGTGACTACCTGTGAAAAGAAATAAACACCAGTGAGTCAAATGTCCGGTACGAAAATATCATTAAAATATAAAATAAATGAGTGTCTTTGATATAAATAATTAGGTATGAAGAGGAGTAATATGACAGTAAATATTTGAAGTCAAAGAAATAAACTAATCACACAAATCAAACAAATCGTTCAGAACAAGTAAGGTGGGTACTAGTAAGTGCATCGTACAAAACCTTTGCTCCCTCGTAAACTCTACTGAGCAAAGAATAGAATAGTGCAAACAGTGTCTTCTCCACTTATCCACAAGAAAGATAAAATCAAAATTTTAAATATTCTCACAAACAAACAAAGGTCATGATCTTAATCATGCCTCATACCCCGAGACGTGCTCGTATGCTCACATAATTGATAAGATTTTGTATCGAGAACACCAAAGACTATAAAAATTCCATGAGTAATTTACCCACATAGATAAGTTTAAGAGCCCATAAAAAATGGATACAAAATGTTGCCAACAGTTCTGAAAATAAAATATGTATGTGGCAAATCAAGTATACTCGTAGAAAACATGGATCAAAAGTGGTTAAGCAACAACAAGCATCAACTGTGGCTAAGAAAGATTAATAAGTGTACATATATCAACTAAACAAAATATGATAAGAAATAAGTACTGATGACAAAATATGATAAGGCAATAAGTATAGGGGATGGAAATGTATTTTAAATGATGAGAGAATGGAAGATTCTCGTAACTCGTATTTCTTCTTAAAATATTTTATAATGCTGCTATTTAATCTAACTCCCATCTATAATATCAAAAGAAATATAACTTATAAATGCCAAATTTTAAAACCACTAAAAATTAAGTTAACAAAAAATAATATTTTATTTTCTATCACATGTTAGAGTGATTTAAATATATAACTACAAATATGTGAATTATATATAACTGGTTTATAGATTATAAAAGAAATTCTATTAATTTACAAAAGTAACACTTAAATCTTTAAGTACATAACTTCATAAAAAATAGGTAAATATAAATTATACACTCATTTAACAAGAATTGCACACAATAAATTCTAACAATAATTTGATAAATGGGCTCCATCCAAGCACTGCTGATCTTATGTAAAATAGATCAAAAGAATGAAGGACAGTATCTATATATCTACGTGGGCTATTGTGATGGATTTAATGAGATCAATTCGTGAAATTTTAACACATAGAAATCATACCTTTAATAGTGTCATATTGTTGGGTCCTAGTTGATGTTAGGTAATTTAAAATTAAAATATTAAAATGAAGTCATGACACAAGAAAATTATAAGAGAAATTAATGCAAGATTTGATTGAGACTGAAAAATGAATCACATTAGTTTGAGTTTAAGCATACTCAAAAGTTTGTTGCGCGCCTTGCAAAACTGCAATACCTGCATGCAGAATCAAGAACATAGACAAGTACAGGTAGATGAGATTAAGTGATTAGAGTAAAAATTCCCAGATACCTCCTTAAGCAATTTTCACCCCGAAGAGCATGACACTAGTCTCCGGTGCTTTCCTGGAATCAATTATGTTCAAGTCACTGTCACCCTTGATATCCATCTCGAGCCTGGTATCTCCATTTCCACTGTGATTCTGTTCAAGGCCAAAGTTCTGCACCCCTTCCTTGGAATGCAATTTTTCGCCATCAGCAATGACATATTTTCCCCTGTTAGCTTCCTCAACTTGTACTCTATTAGCATTATATTCCACATCAATTGCAAAATAAGTGTGAACAGCTGACCCCGTCTCAAAAAGCTCACAATTGAAGAAAATAACTTTGTCCGCTGATCTCAGATCCTTTGCTCGCACAAAATCTTTCCAGCCACTAGATAAGACATAACTGTTACTTCCCTTACAGACACCATAGCGAAAATTCCAGAGTGTCATCGACTGGTCATAGAAAGCTAGCTTATGACCTACGTCGCTAGCAGTAAGTACCTTTTCAAATAGACAGGTACGTGTACAATCTTGTTGCCTCTGTGCCTGGAAAATATTGACAGACCTGCAAGAAAGGCTACCAGCAATGCAGACTTGTTTCTGAATATTTGGTTCTTGTGCAATGTTGTCTGTCTTTCGCAAGCTTTCATCGACACTATCATATGCCATCTCTGCTTCCTCCTCTGTCTTAAAAATCCCTATGCAGGTCCAGTTATGATTTACATAAACATGTGCTGCCCAGTTCTCATTCATTAGAGCAACGACTCCCTTAGAACTCGAACTACGAATAGTTTTATCATGCCTTGCACGCTTGGTACATGATTGATTATGACTCAAACTGTTCGAACCTGAAGCTTTGCCGAACACATGTGCTGACATTCATGAGATCCTTCATTGTTTACTGCAATCACAGGAAAGTCAGTAAATGAAACAAGTTAATACATTTCATTCCTAAACTATCAAAACCTGCGGAGAAAATGATCTGCAGCAAGTAACTCATATTTAAAGTCCAAACTAGAAACTGGAAAGGAAAAAGGTTTGAAGAAAACACATCCATACTTATGATTTAAACTAAAATATAGAATATAATGTATTTTTTCACATAAGAATAAAAAGAGATCTCATTTATGTATTTATTAATTAGCTCAACCAAAAAACTACTTTTGGAACTACATTTTCTGCATTCTATGTTTCCCAACTCTCTCATCCCAGTCAGGGGAGGATCTAGTAAGGTGCTATGTGGGACATGTGTCACCCTTAAACATAATTTTATATTTTTTATAATTAATTTTTTTGAAAATATATGAAAATGCCCCCCGAAAATACAAAATTATAACAGTGTATTCACAAATTACGATCCATATATCAGTGGAATTTAATTCCTGGATCTCTCACAACCAAAGTAATAGAGGGGGTTTTCATACATCAAACATGCATCACATGTCTAAAAATTCTCAATAAAATGATCACAACCCTTTCTAGGAATAAATGTAAAAACGGGCAAATGATAGACACAAATATGCTTTAATCAATACAAGAAATGTCTCCTTTTAAACAATTACTATAATTTTGACTACACATTACATATTTGATTTGAAATAAAATGTTCAAATAACCTGAAAGAACACATGACACACAAAACCGCCAATCAATAATAAAATCAAATTGGTTCACACATATATATTTAAGACTTAATAAAATCTATAAATATGGCATATAACTATCCTGTAAGAGCTAAATCATGATTGGAATAATGACAATAAAACTTACAGAAATAGCTGTTAAATTCTTCTCAATTTGTTGAGCTCAAAGAAAGATCTCTACGAGGCTAGTGCTTGTAGTTAATAACTAATAGAATGTGTATTTATATACAGAGATGTAACCGAGAAATGCGTTTCTCATAATATGCCTTAAGGACAATGCTAGAAGTAATGTTTTATCTGAGTCATCTTAAAACATATAAATTGTTAACTAATTATGCAACATAAAAGCCTTATCACTGAAATAGAATAAAAACTGTTATTTATTTAAATAAAATTAAAAACCTTTCTTCTCCTAAAAAGAAATTGATATAATATCCCCACTAAAGGCGGACATGTATTAAAAATTTACCAAATTTTCAACTTCGCCTGATTAGCAAAATTAGGTATGGAGTTACTCCAACTAGAGCAACAACTTTTGCTATAATTCTAATCAATACATAATGGTTGAACATTGATGGTCTTCTTCTTTAGATCTTCTAAATAAGCTTGTCAGTTTAACTTTGAATCATCTGGTTATTACCATGGAAGCGAAAAGTATTCCAACATGTGTCATATTCGTATTCGGTCAACAATCCAAACAGAGATTACGTAATAACTATTCATACTGTACCACCCTACTTAAATAAGTAGAGGCTACACAAGATAAGTCTTATTTATTAATCGAAGCAAAAACAAGCTAAACTTAATTTATTAAACTAACAGAGGTTTAAAATTTTCAAAATAAAGTTCCCTAACAAGATTCAAAATAATATGGAATAGAACATATCCTTGACTTTATTTTGAAGTAGATAAACAAGCAATCACACCCCAGCTGTACCACTGACTACCTATGAAAAGAAATAAACACGAGTGAGTCAAATGTATGGTACAAAAATACCATTGAAATGTAAAATAAATGAGTATCTTTGATATAAATAATTATGTATGAAGAGGAGTAATATGATAATAAATATTTGGAGTCAAAGAAATAAACTAATCAGACAAATCAAACAAATCGTTGAGAACAAGTAATAGACAAATAAATAGACAAATACTGTATTAAATATAGCATGTCACACTAGCAAGTTAGTTTTTTTGTTTTATATTAGCATGTTTATATTTTTTTGTTCCACAATCCTTTGATATCTACCAAACAATGATTGGAGAACTAACTATGAGAATGATCATACCAGGTAAATTAATCATAGTTAAATGAGGAGCACCATTTTTCTTTACAACAAGGGTCAGTGGTGTATGAGATATCCCTTTTTCATTTCCAGCAATCTCATTAGTGGCCTGGTTAATCGCTTTCGCTATATTTGATTCTTCAGTAGAAACCAGTTTTGTAAGATACTCCAACTGAAGATTTGAGTCAGATTGTGCATGATTTTGCAGCCTAATAACAAGAGGGTCCATGGTACAATAACCTTGCAAATTTTTTCCGCTAACCAGCTAGAAAGTTAGCTGGCTTTTTCTTTAGTGGCCGAAGAGGTAAGGCTGGAGAGTTAGCTGCTCTTAATACAATTTAGGAGCTCTAGCTGCTTCTTGTTTGATGGTTGCTTTTTTAAATACAACTCTACAAATACACCCCTGAAAGTTTAAAAGTTAAAATGGAACTAATACCTTTTTGTTCACTAGGGAGTGAGCATGCTACATGTGTGATCCACTGATTAAATTCTGTAGTTTTGATTTATTATGGATTGTCTGTCTATCTCATATTTATCAGTAGACATTAAATCATCTTTGTGTTTTCTTCAGTTATATTCGAACCTAATTTCAAACTTTTCACTCAGTTAATTTTCCTGTATCAGGTTTTGCTATATGGCTAGAGGAGGATTCTGCTATACAGAGGATAACATATTTGAATTTGGTATAGGTATTAGTGATATTATATTCTCAAATAGTCAAATAATAAAATTTGTTCACCGGGTAATAAGATTGTAGGTGTGTTAAATTTGTCAATAATTTGAGCTCTGGACACAAGTGATGCATTTTCTTTTCCCCGGGAGATTAAAATTATAATATTTCAAGTCTGTGAGCTGCTACATGTATCAATATTCGGTTTTATTTGCAGTATGCAATTACTCAAAACCATTGCAGAATCTTTAAGTTTTAATCACATAAATTTGCCACTATGTATCTTTAAGTTTGTTGTTAGTCGCCCGTCCCTTTTCTTTTACCATTCTTTTATACCATTGCGTCTGTTGTCATGTGACCAAACATTTTATATAATATCATGAAATATGATTTATAGTAAGGTGAAGTTACAGAAACACTAGTAGAATAAAGTATATAATTAAAACTAGCTACTGTAAGAATGAGAGATCTACTACCCCTCCAGTTTACTCCAAGACCGAGTTATCTTTTAAAGATTAATATATGTTAAAAATCATATGGATGCATTTCAAGTGTTCATCAAGATGTTTTGGCGTTCTACAAATGATGGTGAAGATGTAGATGGTTTGCCAAATGAAGGTGTTAAAATTACGTTCTATCATCTGGTAAGGATTTAAATTATACTGATAGATAACTGAGTTGATATCACTATAGAAATGGAATTGTATTAAATGAAAGAGTTAGATATCGAGGCTCATAGAGACCCAATAGATGACTCTGTGGAGAGTTCTGCAGAGGAGGATTTTACAGGGCTTTCGGATCTTTATTGGGTACATGCTTTATATCTCTATTACTTTTTTTTATGAAATCATATTATCATCTAACATAAACTTTTTATTAATAATAGTTTATATATCAAATGTTCCGCAATAATGATTGATATTGTTTATTTTTATTACAGTCTAAATCATCGGCACCATTAGAACCAGACGTACACATTATCGTCCTGCAGGGTTGATTTGCTGCTCTTTGGTTTGATCATGCAGAAGTCAGACTCTTCTTTAGTTTTTTAAAATTGGGTTGATTGGCTAAATTGGATGGAGTTGTCGGAATTTATGAATAGGGTATTTAAAAATTAGTATAGTATGAGTTGGCTAATGGAATGCTTGTATTTTATTTGAAATGCATGTATAATATGGTATGAGTAATATTTTGGTATTAGACTTGTAATTTGGATGCATACCTTTTTATTTCTGTTTGGATATTTTTATTGTGATGTTGCATTGTTTTAGTTCCCTGTGGCTGTAAATAGTACCAGGATGGCATGCAATTTACAGAACATTGACATCACAATGGTACATGTAAACCGATATAAAAAATGTACAAAAGACATCATGTAAAATAATATTAAATAAAAAAGAACTAAAAACCAATTTGAAATAGTCATTTGACATCAGTTCTGAAAAGAAACTCAATGTATTTTAAGTCAAATAACATCGGTTAGAGGAATTGGCTGATGTTAAACTAAAAGATTTAACATCGGTTTCGTGAAGAAAACCAATGTCTTATCCATCATTTCAAATCGGGGGCTAATTTAAACGATTTCTGATCAAATATTTCACATCGGGCAACTAATTTAACCGATGTCTGATCTAGCATTTCACATCGGTTTGTTCGAAAGAATTTAAATTAATGGCTTTTAGAGCTTGTTGATTTCATGTTTTAATGGATAAATACCTCATCATATACTCATATTCACCTAGAAATACTGTAATATAAGCTGAAATTTATTGCAAAGACATCAAATTTAATCTTAAAACCGATATATAGCACTGTAATAGACATCGGCTGTTAACCGATGTCAAAGGTTGATGATATTTAACATCACATGCGAAGACATCGATTCAAATTTTTTTTAACATCAGTTCTAAGCCGATGTCTGATCCCATATTTCTAGTAGTGCAAGTCTATCCATGGATTGAAACAAGCTCCCACGGATTGGCATAAAAAGTTTGATGAAACTGTGTTGCCATTCAGTTATATGGTTAATGAAAGTGACAAGTGTGTCTACACCAAAGTTAAAGGTAGTGAGTGTGTTATCCTGTGCCTATATATGGATGACATCTTATTGTTTGGAACCAATATTGAGATTATTAATAAGACAAAATAATTCTTGAGAAGGCATTTTGAAATGAAGAATATGGGTGAGGCTAGTATGATTCTTGGAATCAAACTGATTCAGTCAGCTGAGGGAATAACCTTAACACAATCTCATTATATAGAGAAATCTATACTTCAGAAATATGGTTATTCACAGTGTAGAATCGCTAGTACACCCTATGATCCTAAAGTTTCCCTTGTCAAGAATACTTCAGGAGTTCCTGTGTCTCAGTTAAGGTATTCTCAGATTATTGGGAGCTTGCAATACCTTGCTAACTGTACTAGACCAGATATTTCAAATTTTGTGTCTCAGTTGGCTATATATATAAGCTGTCCAAACAGAACTCATTAGGATGCTCTTGATAGAGTACTTAGATATCTAAAAGGCACAATGTACCTTAGTTTACACTATATGAGATTTCCTAGTGTGCTTGAAGGGTACAATGATGCAAGTTGGATAGCTAAGAAGTCTGGTTCCAATGGAGTGACTGGATATGTGTTCACCTTGGCAGGTGGAGCAATATCCTGGAAGTCAAGAAGACGGACTATAGTGACTCGGTCTATATTTGAGGCTGAGTTGTGTACACTAGATGCCACGGGGATGGAGGCTGAATGGTTACACGGACTTATATCTGCGATAGTAGACCGCTTCCTGTTATTGCTATTTATTGTAATAGTCAAACAACTATCGACAAGATTAGCAGTAAAAAGCATAATACTAAAACAAAGAGATATATCCAAGTTAGACTCAAGTCTATAAGGGGTTTAGTGACTGATAGGATTATAGCTATAGAGTTCATAGGAACTCAGAATAATATAGACATATCCAAGTTAGACTCAAGTCTATAAGGGGTTTTATTATGTTCTTCATGATAATCATAAAATCTAATGATCGGAAGTTGTTCCATGATATGTGAACTTAAACTTTCATGTAAGGTTTTAAGAATTTTTCATAATGAAATTTATAGAGAATTAGAGTTAAACAATTAGTGGCTTGAAAGAGCTTGAAAAAAGAGAATGTGTTTTGTCCCACATTGAAAATAAATAAAGGAGGTATTGGCTTTATATAGTATCACACACATTGGTAGTGTACAACTACTAAGGTGTGTGATGGTGCATTATGTTCTTGTGTGCTTCACACGCATATACACACACGCGCGTGCCGCCGCCCCGCCCCGCCACACACCGGCCCGGTCGTATGCGAGGTGACCTGGGCGAGGATCTTCTTTCAAAAGTTATAACCATTCGAACTCACTTTCAGACTTCGTGCAACTGTCTTGCAGGCTTGCTTTCACTCCAATTTAATGTGATGACTATTAGACATGCCATCTTCTTTATTGAGCAAATTCCACGGGGGAAAGAGTTTCGATAGAATTTAATAAAGGGTTTGCATGATAACTCTGTATCCTTATTGTCACTGATTTTAGACAGGTCCTCCTTTCCAAATAAGCATTTTCATTGAGATCTTTAGCCTTGTGCATGTACCATTGTGAAGCATCCTGGACCTTATTCAATAAAGGATTGACAGATTTAGGCATGATGACCCCTTTTCCTGAATAATTAGGCTTATACTGGTGTATGTTTTAACAAATCTCGTATTGACAGAAAATCAAATTTGATCAAGAATAAACTAACTGAAACTAAACTAGGCTACGAGTGCTACCTAAACTTGGGTTGTGTTTGTACCTGGTGATCGGGGATTAAGTGGGGAAATAGAATAAAAAGACCCATTGGGGTGGAGGTGTGTATATATACTTGAGTTAAAGACTTTTTTCCAGTTATGATTTGGATTTTGTATCCTCATTTAAAAATTTGAATTATGTTTGAAATTGGATTTTATCTCAACTGATAATGGAAATCTGAAAGACGCTGCGATTTAAGTTTAAAATAAATTGATCAAATTATAGAAAAAACACACTTATGGAAATTAAAATCATTAAATCAGTACAAGAAATCTCAAATTTACCAATAAAAGTTGCCAACAAAAATGTATCTGTTAACAATTATCAACTGATTGCCGACCAATCTGTTACAATTCTATATCGCTCGTGCATATTTTTGTCACTAATCTCTTGTAGAATTTTACCATATATGTCACACCCTAATTAATGTACGACAACTATATTATCATATTTGGATAAAAAATACATGCAGACTCAACGAAGAAATAAATTACGTTGGTAACCAACTAATTAATTATGAGTCACAGATTAAAGTATTGTTCGAATTATGTGTTCACGTTCTGAAAACAGCAAGAAAATTTGGTGTTGGTATTTTCATTTTAAGTATATCACATGAAAGATTATAAACACAATACTCAAAACTTAGTGTCGGTAGATTTTGTATTTACCTTTCAGGTTCAAAACATACTATGAGATACACAATTAATATATTTAATTGAATTTTAATATTTGTAATGAACATATATATATATATATATAATAAATAAATGTATATTTTTTTTTAAAATAACATATGATTTTATAATAATGTATGTAAATATTTTAATAATTTAATAATAATTCTGTTCATAGTGAAGAGAAATTCATTATTTCTCTCGGGCTCATGACGAATCCTACTAGATCTACGAACAACCCGTGTTTCCTGAACATGATTACGTTTAATATTTTGATGTACATCCTGATCTTATTTCAACTTTGGTTCAATGTTATCATGTGATTCCAGATCTTCATCGAGATTTATTGTCCTCCCACTGGTTTTCTTAAAAAGTAGTTCTCACTCAAGAAATACAATGGTCTGAGCAACAAACACTTTGTTCTCATAAGGATTATAAAAACTATTCCCTTTAGTCTTACTTGGGTATCCCACAAAATAGCATTTATCCAATTTTGGTCAAAACTTATCTTTTGACCCACTTTGGTCCGAACTCGATTAAGTGTATATGCAATCGGTTCTAAAGCATACCTTGGAAACTGATTGGAAGATCCGCTTGACTCATCATCGATCTTACCATGTCCAACAAGGTATGGTTTCTCCTCTCAGAATCTTTATTCCATAGAGGTGTTCCAAAAGTAGTAACTCGTTATACAATATCCGACTCCTTCAAGAATCTCTTGAATTTGAGGTTTAAGTATTCTTCTCCACGCTCTGATCGTAAATTTTTTATACTTTCCCATGTTGCCTTTTCTATTTTGACCTTATTTTCTTTAAACACTTCAAAAGAGTCAGATTTATTCTTCATAAGACATACATATCCATATCTAATGAAGTCATCAGTAAATGTTATGAAGTAGTATAAGCTATCCCTTACCATTATAAGCATTCTACTACATACATCACAATGTATAAGTCGTAATAGTTTGGTGGCCTTTTCACCTTATCGGGTAAAAGAAGCTTTAGTCATTTTGCAAATGAGACAAGGTTTGCATCCTTCGTATAGATTCAAAATCAAACCTTTCCCAGTATTCATCTATATGTAACTCAGAAATGCGTTGATCATTTAACGACAATGCTAGAAGTAATGTTTTATTTGAGTCATCTTAAAACATATAAATTGTTAACTAATTGTGCAACATAAAAGCCTTATCACTGAAATAGAATAAAAACTGTTATCTATTTAAATAAAATGAAAAACCTTTCTTCTCCTAAAACGAAATTGATATAATATCCCCACTAAAGGCGGGCATGTATTAAAAATTTACCAAGTTCTCAACTTCGCCTGATTAGCAAAATTAGGTATGGAGTTACTCCAACTAGAGCAGCAACTTTTGCTACAATTCTAATCGATACATAAAGATTGAACATTGATGGTCTTCTTCTTTAGATCTTCTAAATAAGCTTGACAGTTTACCTTTGAATCATCCGGTTATTACCATAGAAGTGAACAGTATTCGAACATGTTTCATATTCGTATTCGGTCAACAATCCAAAAGAGATTACGTAATAACTATTCATACTGTACCACCCTAATTAAACAAGTAGATGCTACACAAGATAAGTCTTATTTATTAATGGAAGCAAAAACAAGCTAAACTTAATTTATTAAACTAATAGAAGTTTAAAATCTTCAAAATAAAGTTCTCTAACAAGATTCAAAATAATATGGGATAGAACATATCTATGACTTTATTTTGAAGTAGATAGATAAGCTAAAATTTTGGCAGCACTCATCACACCCTAGCTGTACCAGTGACTACCTGTGAAAAGAAATAAACACCAGTGAGTCAAATGTCCGGTACGAAAATATCATTAAAATGTAAAATAAATGAGTGTCTTTGATATAAATAATTAGGTATGAAAAAGAGTAATATGACAGTAAATATTTGAAGTCAAAGAAATAAACTAATCACACAAATCAAACAAATCGTTCAGAACAAGTAAGGTGGGTACTAATAAGTGCATCGTATAAAACCTTTGCTCCCTCGTAAACTCTACTGAGCAAAGAATAGAATAGTGCAAACAGTGTCTTCTCCACTTATCCACAAGAAAGATAAAATCAAAATTTTAAATATTCTCACAAACAAACAAAGGTCATGATCTTAATCATGCCTCATACCCCGAGACGTGTTCGTATGCTCACATAACTGATAAGGTTTAGTATCGAGAACACCAAAGACTATAAAAATTCCATGAGTAATTTACCCACATAGATAAGTTTAAGAGCCCATAAAAAATAATATGGAATAGAACATATCCTTGACTTTATTTTCAAGTAGATAAACAAGCTAAAATTTGGGCAGCCCTCATCACACCCCAGCTGTACCACTGACTACCTGTGGAAAGAAATAAATACGAGTGAGTCAAATGTTCAGTAGGAAAATATCATTAAAATGTAAAATAAATGAGTATCTTTGATATAAATGATTAGGTATGAAGAGGAGTAATATGACAGTAAATATTTAGAGTCAAAGAAATAAACTAATTAGACAAATCAAACAAATCGTTGAGAACAACTAAGGTGGGTACTAATAAGTGCATCATATAAAACCTTTGCTCCCTAGTAAACACTACTGAGCAAAGAATAGAATAGTGCAAACAGTGTCTTCTCCAGTTATCCACAAGAAGGATAAAGAATAAACCTTTTTTCTCCTAAAAAAAATTGATATAATATCCCCTCTAAAAGCGGGCATGTATTAAAAATTTACCAAGTTCTCAACTTCGTCTTATTAGAAAAATTAGGTATCGAGTTACTCCAACTAGAGCAACAACTTTTGCTACAATTCTAATTGATACATAAAGATTGAACATTGATGGTCTTCTTCTTTAGATCTTCTAAATAAGATTGACAGTTTAACTTTTAATCATCCGGTTATTACCATAGAAGTGAACAGTATTCAAACATGTTTCATATTGGTATTCAGTCAATAATCCAAACAGAGATTACCTAATAACTATTCATACGGTACCACCCCACTTAAACAAGTAGAGGCTACACAAGAAAAGTCTTATTTATTAATGGAAGCAAAAACAAGCTAAACTTAATTTATTAAACTAACAGAAGTTTAAAATCTTCAAAATAAAGTTCTCTAACAAGATTCAAAGTAATATGGAATAGAACTTATCCTTGACTTTATTTTCAAGTAGATAAACAAGCTAAAATTTGGGCATTACTCATCAGACCCCAGCTGTACCACTGACTACATGTGAAAAGAAATAAATACGAGTGAGTCAAATGTCCGGTACAAAAATATCATTAAAATGTTAAATAAATGAGTATCTTTGATATAAATAATTAGGTATGAAGAGGAGTAATATGACGATAAATATTTAGAGTCATAGAAATAAATTAATCACACAAATCAAACAAATAGTTGAGAACAAGTAAGGTGGGTACTAATAAGTGCATCCTATAAAACCTTTGCTCCCTAGTAAACACTACTGAGCAAAGAATAGAATAGTACAAACAGTGTCTTTTCCATTTATCCACAAGAAAGATAAAATCAAAATTTTAAATATTCTCACAAACAAACAAAGATCATGATCTTAATCATGCCTCATACCCGGAGACGTGCTCGCACTACAAGAAAAATGCAATCAGACAACGGTTGAAAGACAACGGTTAAAAAAAATACCGTTGTCCTAAAAAATACAACAACGGTGAAATGATTTTGAAAAAAAAACAGTTGTGTGAGCTTAAGGACAGACAATAGTTATCTATTAGTTCATAAACTGTTGTCTTTGTTATGCCCTCCCATGGAATCAGACAACAGTGTGCAAACTAAAAGGTTGTCTTAGAATACTAAGACAACACGCTAGAACTGTTGTTAAATAACAACCATTTATCAGATTAAGACGATGGTTTTGCTGCTTATGTTGTGTAATTTGGACAAGTGCTTATTCTTACCCTTGTCTCATTAAAAATCAAACAACTGTGCGTTTATACCATTGTTAAAAGGAAAGGCCACAGATAATGGTGTTTTAAAGCATTATATTTATAAGATTTACACGACGGATTTATAACGCGTTGTCTAAACACCACACTTTAAAAGATACTTTTAGAGGTTGTTTTGAATTATTTATTTTTCATTCTCCCTCCTATTTTAATTTAATCTCCCACAAAATTTTAACAACTCAGCAGTTTACTTTTTTCATCTATCAACTAATAGACAACGGTTTGAGATGTAAAAAACTTGTTAGAAACTTAAACACACAATGGTTTGGTTCTTCATGCATGTTGTCTAAACTCTAGGTAGAAGATGGTTTAATAGATTATCTATAAACTGTTGTCTCTGAGTAATGTTTAAATAAAAAAAATGAGTTGTATATATATTAAATCCCCAGAAAATTAATCCAAAAGTAGCCAACCAATGACTACCTAACAAAATATCATCCAACCAATATAGACTAGCAAAAAACCCTCAATCAAGTTGGCAAATCAGAATATTTCCTCAAGTCAACAACTAATTTCAATTGGATAATTCACAAACCAAATTACTTATTAAGATGTTATGTAAGCTTACTTATCACACCCAACAAATAATTACTTATTGCAGAATTTCACTCGTCAAAGCAAGTTCACTTATGGAATTGTGATGGAAGAGATAACAACACGAGATGAAAGTAGTAATATATGTCCAGCTGAGCAAAGGGTGTTTCCAAGTGGAGGCGTAAGTGCTGATGGACCTCCGACAACCCTCAGTGGCACTGGCATTGACCGAATGGCATTCTTACAGGCTAATATAACAAGAGACAACACAAAGTTTGTCAATGGAGCAATTGTGGGTGAAAGAAATGTATTCCAGGTAAGCAAATTGATAACAGTTCATAAATAAGTAAAATATCAAGAGTATTTCTTGAAGAAACTTGATGAGTTGATGTTAGATGATTACTGAGTATTTTCTTCCTCGCTGTGTCTTTCTAATACCCGTGTTCTTGACTTTTTCTGCAGCTAGAGCAGGGTCTTTTCATTGGCAGTAAGTTCCCGTTTTTTAATCGTCACCAGTTGACTTGGACCAAATTCCTCCAGCTGAAGATAGTGGAAGAAGGTGCTGGTAACCCTCCACCCCCAGTAACAAGTTGTTGGCAGAGAAGAAGGAGGGTATCATATATGAACACCTTATTCGATCAGAATTCCAACCAAAACGTTGATAAGCGACCAACAGTTTTAATTAGGCATGTCCATAAAACCAATAATGCAATCAAACAGGCTTTTCCACGAAAATGGGCAAAAACGGGAAACAATGAAATCCGGATCAATAATCACATTGGTCACTGAAAGAAAAATAAAAAAACTGAACATGGTTACAAATTTAAGATTAACAGGGTTTATGGCCCATCAACACTACTGTCCAATAATTAGATGACACTGAATCCAACCTATAAATGCCAGACAGTCCAAACAATCAAGAAAAAAGGGAGCGATAAATTAGAAAATGACAAATTCCAGTATGATAAATCATTTATAAAAATTAAAAAAAACTGCTAACTTCATATATATTAAAACAGTAATCGTAATTGACACTGATTAATTAAAATTATCAAATTTTGGCAAATAATAATTCGAGAAATAAAAAAAGATTTACGAATAAATAAATTATAGAAGGCAGAGAGGTAACTCATGCTGGGGTAATTTTCTAGACAATTTAACTTAAAAGAAGGTAATTTTTACCATCATGGGAGTTGAATCCATTCATCTTCGTCCCGCATATAACTAGCTTTTTCCTCATCAAGTTCGTCAACATCGGGAAACATTGGCAAGTGCAGCTCATTCTCAAGTTCTATTTCTACTGATCCATCATTTTCATCGTCACATTGTTCATAACAGTTCTTTTCCGGTAATTTCAACACGACATACCAATGTTTTTCAAGAGGATCATCAATGTAACAAACCTGCTTAACATGTTTCCCTAGCACGAACGGATCATTTACAAAACCTAATTTGTTCAAATTAACAATTGTATATCCCAAGTCATCTACCTTAACCCCCTGGTTCATATCTACCCAATTACAACGAAATATTGGGACTCTAAATTTGTTATAGTCCAACTCCCATATACTTGTTATAACTCCATAGTAGGTCTGTGAAGTATGTTCAATATTCTTCTCCTTACCCTGTACAAGCATTGTATCTGCAACGACACAGACACCACTACACTGAACTTGTCGAGTGTCATCACGCTCCTTGGTGCTAAACGTAACACCATTGATTCTATATCCGCTAAATGTAGGGACATTCTTGTTGGGCCCTTCAGCAATCCACCTTATCTCCTCAGGTATGTTGTTATGGTCATCCAACAATTCTGATTGAATCTATTTAAAACAAATTGATAAATATTAATTATGATGTTTGCTTAAATAAACAAATAACAAATACATTTACCAGGAAAAAATATAAACTAGGCCTATTTATGATGTTTTTATTCAAATAACAATTATACCTTTTTCCTGAACCATTTATGAAATTCTGCATTTTGCTTGTTTTTAAGCCAGACTTCATCATTTTCATGTTGTTGGTATCTTGTCATCAAAGATGCCATATGCTCGCTGCGAGAAAAATCACTTTCTTTAGTATATTAATCAAAGTGCATAAAATAATGAAATAACACACACTTAAATATCACTAACTTACTCAAAATATGGTCTAATGTTAGTTGTATTTTGGAGAAAACACAAATGTGCTAGATGCAAGTCCTCATCGCTCGGCTTTATCAATGTCGCACCAGATAGAGGTCTTGCATTCTGCTCATACTTTGCATTTTGAGACACTCCTACGGTAGATTTTTCAAAATTCACCAAACACTCCACCGCCTCTTCGGCAACGTATGCCTCAGCAATACACCCTTCGGGATGAGCCGGGTTCCGTACATATCCTTTAAACGCTTTTAGATATCTCTCGAAGGGATACATCCAACGAAGGAATATTGGCCCACAAAGTTTAACCTCTCTCACGAGATGAACTGAGAGATGGATCATCACATCAAAGAACGAAGGGGGAAAGTGCTTTTCAAGCTGGCACAATGTTTCCACTAACTCACTCTGCATTTTTTCCAACTTGTCTACATTGATCACTTTACTGCAAATTGCCTTGAAGAAAAGGCAAAACCTAATAATTGTGCACCTGACTTGTTTTTGTAATACTGATCGAATTGAGATTGGAAGCAAATGATGCAATATCGTGTGACAATCATGAGATTTCATTCCAACAAGCCGAAGATTTTCCATGTTTACAAGATTCTTAATATTTGAACAAAATCCATCTGCCAACTTCATTTTAAGAAATGATGAGCAAACTGTTTTTTTTCTGCATGCGTTAAGTTCCATGATGCCAACAGCACCTTTTCTTTCTTTCCAGGAGTCTTAGGTCTCAGCTCCGTTCTTATTCCCATTTCAGCCATATCAAGACGAACAGATTCCCTATCTTTTGTCTTCCCCGGAATATTTAGTAAAGTTCCAACAAGGGCTTCGCATATATTTTTCTCGATGTGCATCACATCGAGAACATGCCTAACTGGCAAAAATTCCCAATACTCAAGTTGGAAGAATATTGAAACCTTTTTCCAAACAGGTCTAGGTTCACCTTTCTTCCATCGTGGTTGCCGTTGTTTCTTTCCAAATACATGGGCCCTTAAATGCTGTACTCTTTGAAAAACCTCTTCTCCGGTTAATGGAACAGGGGCGACCCCCTTCTCCACAGTGTTATCAAAAGCTGATTTCTGCCTTCTATAAGGATGATTACGGGGCAACCATCTTCGATGCCTCATAATCACCGTCTTACGGTAATTAACCAACCTAGTAGCTTTCGTTTCATCAATACAAATAGTACACGCATTATACCCTTTAATAACATTTCCTGACAAGTTCCCTAAGGCAGGATAATCACTTATTGTCCATAATAAAATGCCCCTAAGCATGAAAGACTCTTTCTTATAAGTGTCGTACATTTGTTTCCCATGCCACAACTCTTGCAGATCTTCTATTAGTGGTTGAAGGAACACGTCGATATCATTTCCAGGGTCAGTCGGTCCAGATATTAACAAGCAGAGCATAATATACCTTCTCTTCATACAAAGCCATGGAGGAAGGTTATAAATTGATAGCAAAATAGGCCAGCTTGAGTAATCAGTACGGTTTCCATGAAAAGGATTGAAACCATCGGAAGATAAAGCTAATCGAAGGTTCCTAGTCTCTGATGCAAAATCAGGCCATTTTTGGTCGACATCCTTCCATGTTATTGAATCAGCCGGATGCCTCATTTTACCATCCTTTTGTCGCTCGGTGTCATGCCACGTCATGTCCTTTGCAATGTGAGGTGTATTGAATAAATTTCGTAATCTTGGTATCAGCGGGAAATACCATAGAACTTTAGCAGGGACCCCTTCAAGTTCATCTCCTTTTTTGTTCAATTTCCATCTAGAGGCCTTACATACGCGACAAGTAGTTTGTTCTTCATCTAAATCGCCATGGTATAAGAGACAATTATTCGGACATGTGTGTATCTTTTCATACCCCATTCCTAATTCACATAAAGTTTTTTTTGCTTCATTGAAGGAAGAAGGGATGTTGTTGCCTTCTGGAAGTAAAGAGCCAAGTAATAACAGAATATCACTGAAGCATGAATCAGACATACCATGCTTCACTTTCAAGTTGTATAACTGGACCAGAGCTTTCATCTTAGTGTACCTCCCACATCCAGGATAAAGAGGTTGATGTTCACCTTTAACATGGTTAATGAAATCAGAAGTGTCGGTTTCGTCAGAACTTTCATCAGAAGACATATCATCGTCGTCGTCCTCGTCACGTTCACCCATTCTTGAGGTGCCTTGATTGATAGATTTCGAAGTGTCGGTTTCATTAGAACTTTCTACAGAATTATTCTCCCCGTGCCATATCCAACGTGTATAAGTTTGATCAATACCATTTTGAAAAAGATGGTTTTTAACTATCTGCGCTCTCCATGATTTACTATGTGTTCAGTTTACACATGGACAACTGATTTTTTCTGCATTATAACCATTCTCAAATGCAAATATTAACAAATCTTCCACTCCTTTTTTGAACTCTTTCGTTCTTTTATCCGCTTTTAACCATGACCTATCCATCTTTTAAAAGTCTGAATAGAACCTCAAATTCAGACTAAATTATGAAATCTTTAAATTTCCCCAAAATCTTTATAACTGAACCCTAATTGAAGTAAAAAAGGCATCAAAATGAAATCAAAACAGAGGACTTATATAACCCAAATGCATAAATTAAAGTACTTACCTGTCCTTATAGCTTCTTAAAAATGAATTGTGAAGTCTTTATATTTCCCCCAAATCAATATGAACCCTAGTTCAGAATCACAAAAGAATGAATTCATCAAAATGAATTCAAAAGAGAGTACATATAAACCCGACTTCATAAAAGACTGTACTTACCTGTTCAAGTGTGAAAATAAATTTAAAACCCGAGATCTTGATGTCTTGGAATCTTGATGTGACATGGATTTGATATCTAGATTTGAGGACTTGAGGGTATGAGCACGATTTTGAGCATATATTTGAGAGTATTAGCCCGAATTTGAGCATAGATTTGAGAGTATTATGGATTTGAGAGCACATGGACATGGATGAACGGCCTAACTACCAAGTAAATAAATGTGTTCTTGTTCCGACAGATACATATGTCTGAACAAATATATGTCTGAAATAAAAAGTAATTAATAATATGTTTAAGTCTCAACTAAATTATTATATAAAAAATACATGGCTCATAAATTAAAATATTTTGAATAATATTAATTCATTTATTCTCTAGGACCACAATAATTTGGATTTTATTTATTTGAATAAATTAATATAGAGGAATAAATTATATAATTTATTAAAAAATAAATAATCACAAATTATTTTAACGAAATAGTATGTCGGTAATAAGAATATCGAATTTATATTACACGAAAAATTGTGAAGATGTTCTTTAATAGATATTAGTGTAGTTTGAATCGTTTAGAATGTCTTTATTATCATTTTCAATTTCAATATTTTTTATATTATTAGTGTTAAACGATCGGTAAATAAATCATCTAATTATCTTTAGTTTGTTATTTGTTTTTACAACTTGATCGTATCGACAATTGGGAGTTCCGAACTATATATTGTTTTACATAATAGTGTTTTTGAAAAACTATTGCCCAACACTAGATTAAATACTTGTTTGTAAACTGTTACATATAACTCACTAGCGATAAGTTCGACTTTTTGGAGTTGATATCCCATGTTTATCGATATTTTCTAAATTTGTAAATATTTTCGATGATCCAATTATACGGATATTTAAATCACCCTTTCAATGATCCAAACATATGGATGTGCTTCGAATATGAATATGATTATCATATACAATATTGATACCTTTTCTAGAAAAAGATGTTCCGATGTGTTTTTATATTAATTGAATCTTTCTTATTAAGCATATTCATCAATTATTCTAAACATTATACTTTAAACCCTATCTTAACCCCGAATAATTTTTTTTATTGTAGGTAACCCGCAGCCGCTACCCTTCAGGTGCACACTGGGTAAACCCTACGGGTTCACGCAATAGCCTGCAAACCACGTGAACCAAGCTAAACCGCATTTAGGGACAAACTCTAACTCAGGAGGCATAATCATAAATTCTCCTCCCCTAGTGATCCTTATATCGTAACCGTAACCCCTTATAAGTCACCTTATCAGTCGACCCTACTTATAAGTTGAATTTACGACTTATAAGCTGATAAGTTGAATGTTAGTAACGACGTACTTTGTTCTGAATATATTTTGATTTTTTCTTCTTCATCAACTTTATTTTATAAAGTTATGTTTCAAGATGTCAATCTAATCAAAATTTATTAATTTTAATTAGATGTTGAATTGTTGAATTATAATTTTAGTGAAAATAAATGTAAAACTATTTTATTGAAAGTTGAAAAAGACTTTCATTCATAAGAAAAAAGAATTACTATCGTTGGGATCTGATTCTACTGCAGAATCAGATCCCAACGATAGTAATTCTTTTTTCTTATGAATGAAAGTCTTTTTCAGCTTTCAATAAAATAGCTTTACATTTATTTTCACTAAAAACATAATGCAACAATTCAACATCTAATTAAAATTAATGAATTTTGATTAGATTGACATCTTGAAACATAACTTACTTATCAACTTATAAGTCGTAAATTCAACTTATATTTATTAAATATTAAAATTAAGGACATACGGTTTTAGTTCCAGTTTTGGCCAAAAAATGTCCCAAACCAAACTGTGCTCCACCCTAGTTACAACTCCATCTTTAATTATTTTAAAATTTTACAAAGAGAAACTTAATATCTTTAATTATTAGTTGTTTAATAAATTTTTATTCACAAACGTCTCTGTCAGCGTAATCTACGTTTATTTATAGTAATATTCTTAATTATTATTATTATTTGTTTATAGTGATATAATCGAAGTCTTCGAATCAGATTATCGAACTTTTAAGGTACCAAAAATTTAACTTTTATGGATTACGTCAAATGTTTTATCAACATATGTGCACTCGCAAACATCGAACATTTAAAAATTAAAAGTTTTACAATAGATTATTCTTATTTTTGTTTTAGATTATAGACAACGGTTTAGGACAAAAAACTCTTGTTGGAAAATATATGAGACAACGGTGTGTGTAAGAAACCGTTACACAACTACTATTTAAATAATATAGCATACGATAACGGTATCCTGTAAGAACCGTTATGTGATAGTTGATCTTACAACAGTTACTATATCTCCAAATATATGGATAATTTATATATATTTTAATTTTTGATTTTTAGGTTTTAAAAAAATTAAATAATAACAGATTTTGTTGATCATTGGATTAAACCAGATCTGTATCTAGGCCGTTGGTTTGAAGTGAATTTTTTTCATTTTCCCTCTCTTTTAAATTTCATCTCCCCCCTTTATTTTTTAGTATCCCCCCGAAATATCCCCTCAAAAACTTTACTCCCCAACCTCCTTCTTCCCCATCAGTTACTCCTCGTCATAACTCCCCAACCCCCTTCTTCCCCATCATCAGTTACTCTTCTTCACGGCGATCTTCTTCACACAATCTTCTTCCTCTTCTTCACACAATCTTCTTCCTCTTCTTCCATTCGATTATACTGGTATGTTTCTAATTCAATTAGAGACCGTAAAGCCCTCATCTATATTTGGGGGTTTTTGATTTTTACATGTTTTTAATAAGTTTCTAAGATGCTATTCAATTTATTTGGGGTTTTTTGATTTATTTTAGAACTATAAAACCCTCTTCAATTTATGTTGGGGTTTTTTATTTTTAACTCAATATTTTATGAGATTTAAATGTTGCATGCTCTGTTTGATGGTATTGTGGAGTGTCTTTGCTTTGCGGAATGTTGCATGCAATGTTTGATGTTATTGTGGAGTGTCTTTGGTTTGTTTTATTATGTAAATTTTGCATGCAATTGTGGAGTGTTGAGTGTTGATGATGAAACCCCTGGTTTTAAACTGTAATTATCTCATGATGAAACCCCCGGTTCTTGCTATTCTCTTGTTTTTTGTTCCAAATGGATATTAACAGGGTGCTAATTTCTGTTTGAAATCTTGTAACTGTGCTAATTTCTTGTTTTTTGTTTCATGTTTCTATTGATTTTTGAGATGAAATTACTGGTTTGTTTGTTATAACTCTGCAGTCGATTAGTTAGTTGAATGTGCCCTGTGTTACTGTCCTATAATAAATGGATAATTTATCTTTATTCACATGCCGTAAGTTATACGATTATAAGCTAGATTTTATTGGTAGTTGAATGTTTGTTTGTGTACATCTCTGGTTAGTTTAGGCACTCAAAGTGTGTCATTTTAAGTAAAATTTATAATACGCTTTTAAGTGGGAAAGTTAAGATATCTCAGATGGTTATTCTTTTGTTGTTTTTAGGTTCTTTTACCTGTAATGTCTTTGAGTTTTATTGAGTTTACTTTCATGTTAATGTTGTACTTATTCCTTGTTTGTGTACTTCATAGGTTATGGCTACTCCTAAGAAGAAGACCAAGGCAGATAAGGGAAATTTGAAAAAGAAAGCGTCTCACAGGAATGGGTTCAAAAAGACACGATCTTCACCCCATCCAAGGACAATGAGTGTGCTAAGGGCTTTAAGAAAGACAAAGTCCACGAATAGCGAGACCTCCACTCCATTGAGTTCTCCCCCAAAAACTGTGAAGAAGGCCATTTCTGAAAACTTACAAAAGAAAATATCAAAGAAAAGAAAACGAGAAAAAGTTGTTACCAAACCGGACAATACTCAAGGACTAAAACTATTGAAGCGAGGCTGTGTAACGATGCACCGAATTGTGAAATGCAAGATCCGAGGGATCAAACTTACTGTGTCTTTTAATGCAAAAGGAGAGCCATATGGTGAAGAAGGTAAAGAGATGCAATCATATATTGGAGTTTTGGCAAGAACCAAAACCCCGATCTGGCATGATTCTTGGAAATGTGTTCCTAAAGAGACAAAGACAAAAAATTGGGACTGTGTGCAGGTAAAATGAATATAAATAATTTCCATCATTTTAACTTTTATTTTTATTATTTGTTCTTCATTAACTAGCACCTTTTAACTTTAAATTTGTTGGTATATGTACGTAGATGGCTTATGTTGTACCTGAGTCTGCAAAAAAGTTGGTATTCAGATCGGCCGGGGCAAAATGGAGGGAATTTAAATATCGGCTGACCAAGTACTACATTCTTCCTTATCTGGATCAACCTCAATTTTTTGCACATCCTCCTGCAGATTTTACTTTTATAGAAAAATCACACTGGGACATATTTGTTGCTGACCGCACGTCGCTTGAGTTTCTGGTATATTTCTACTTAGCTTTATTCATTTTAATATTTACTTAGTTATGATCTTCTAACCTTATTGCTGCTTTTTATAAAGAAAATTCATAAAGAACAACAAGAAAGAAGGAAGCTGAGTAAATATCCACATCGAATGTCTGGAAAAGGTCTTGCTAATCTCGAGAATGAATGGGTTAGTGAAATGAAATAACAAGCACATTTTTTGCTTCATATTAATTTTACAAGCATGTTTATGTTATTACTAAGGTGATCCTTTACATGTAAATGTAGACTGAATCTCATCCAGATGCAGAGGAAGTAGATCGGTCAGACACTTGGATCCTAGCAAGGATGGACGAAGATGGTAATTTTTTAAATGATAAAGTTGCAGAAAAAGCCAAGGAAATTGTAAGTTATTAATATAATTGTCCATTCTATTTGATGCACATATTTGTGTATTTTTTAATAAGGAACTGAAGTTTCAAAAGTTAAATTTTAATAAATTATATACACATGAAGCCTTTCTATAGTTTATCTTTTTCTATTACAATGTATAATTAGAATTAGTGGTCTCTAGTTTAACTTAGGATTTGTTTGTATGCCTTTAGTGCTAGTAGCATGTTGATTGTATCATATTTAATATTAGTAGTTAATTATATATTTTAATAATCCCCTGTTCACTAAGAGAGTCAAATACACATGTTTATATTGAAAATTGGTTCATAATATTAAATGTCTAGATTTTGTATTCTGTGTTGGTTAATATTTTATTTTAACATTTTTTTATCCTTGGATTAGTTTGTCAATGAATGTACTTACTAGGTCCCCTGTACCACCAAGTAAACTAAGTTGTCTCTTGTGCTTGCAATTGAATCTATTAAATTAAATATATTAAAGGATGAATGTGCTTATAACTAGTAAAAACAAATTGGTGTTAGTTGTGTAATATTTTAATTAAAGGATGAATGTGCTTAAAGGATGTATGTGCTTATGGTGAAAAATGTTACTGAATTTTTTGTAGAAAAAGATGAAGGAGGAGGTTAAGGAAGGAAAGCTTAAAGTTGAAGGTACTAATGATGTGTTAACAATGGCGCTCGGTAAGCCTGAGCACGGAGGCAGAGTACGTGGTCAGGGAATTCATGTGAAGCAGTCGGTTTATTTTGATCTTCCGAGGGAAAAAAAAGCGAGGACAGTGGAAGAAAGGGTACGTGAGGCAATTCAAAAGTACATGGCAGAGGAGACTCCAAAAATTATTAAAGAGAGAGATGCATTTTGGGCTGCTGAATTTGAAAAATACAATGCACATTCATCGAAAAATGGTGTACAATATGATGGTAGTCCGAAACCAAATTCCCAGCAGGCAAGCTGTCACTCTAAGGGTGGGGTTGATGTGGATGTGGATGTGGCTGTAGGTGATCATAAAAATGTGACATTGATAGATAATTTGTTTGTGGATTTAGCGGTGGAGCTTGAGGATAATAAAAAGGTGGCAGGTGAGGATGATAATGGAAGGGCTGTTGAGGAAATGAAAGTGGATTCTTCAGGTGGTTCTGTATGCCGATTGGCTGTTGGATCGTTGAGCAACATTGTTGCTTGTGCAACAATTGATGAAGTACGCGTTTCCGAAGGACATGAGAAGACTATCCATGGAGTAAGTCTTGGAGAAAATAACGCAAGGGTGTCTATCACTAAAGTCATTCAAGGAGATGCTAAGATTCCCTTCCCTATCGGGAATGAAATTTTGACTGTTCAAGAAGCCATGGGAACTTTTATTGCATGGCCGAGAAACATGATAATTGCAGGAAACAATAGCAGTACTTCTCATGTTTTGGCCGCCAAGGTCAGAATGTTTTTTTAGTATGGTTAATATATGTACTATGTGTTTGTTTAGTCTGTTTTTTTAATTATTTTTATTTGCAATTGTTTTAGAAAACCAAGAAAGCCCGTGCTAAGAAAATGAAGAAGACGTATAAAGTAATTGAAGATGTTGAACCAGAGCTTGTTGTTCAAATTGGTCCGAATTATCCTTCTGCAATGAAACGTTTGTGGACATGGGCAAAGGAAGCCTTGAGTGGTGGCCGAACAATTTCTTTTGAGCTAAGCAAAGAAGCATTTGGCTTTACAAAGAAGCAAATCATGTTCTTATCTGATATACATGCAGTGTGCTCTGGCGGTGAAATGGCCGGCTCTGTCATTTGCCTTTTTATTCAGTAAGCTTTTCATTCAAAGTTTTTTTTTGGAGTATATAGCCTTGGAATAAATATGACAATCTTTACTAAGGACTGCTTAATTTAATTTGTAGCTTCTTGAATGAATATGTGAAGAAGCATAAGATGGTCAACATGATTAGCTTTGTAGATCCAGGCACAATCGGTGCCATTGGATGTGGCAGTGCAGTGCAGAGGTCGCGTGAATTGTGTACAAGATTTAAAGATTCTAGGAAAGGGCAGCATTTTCTCCTGCCGTACAATGATGTGTAAGTATTTTTACTATCCCAAGCTATTAAGTTGTTAAGCATTGCCAGTTTTTTATTAATTTTTTCAAGAATTTAGCTTTAATTTTGTAAGGAATGGGTTCAATTGTATAGTTAAACTCGATAATATTTGTTGAAATTTATATTAATTGCATTGGTTCAGTATAAACGTAATCAAATGCCTTGACAGTTTTGAAGTTAATATAAAAGTAATCAAATGGCTTACACTATTTAATTGATTTTGTTATTAGATGTTAGGTTTGTTTCTCAGACAGGGGAAATTGTATAGTTCAACCTCATAATATTTCAAGTTCAAATTTGATGATAATTGTATAGGTTCAGTTTTAAAGTTGATTTATTTACTGGAATTTAAATTTTATCAGTATGAGCCTTCAATTTTTGATGTTATACCTGATCATGTTTATTACAGTAAATTACACTCTACTAGTATCACATTTTAGATTATTTTTCACAAATAGTGAGTTTAAATAATTTTTAGGTTGATTTTAATTCAATAGAAATGTAATTTTTTTTTATGATATTTAAGTTGTTTGAGTGACAAAAAAGCATCAAATTTAGGCTTTACTATTTAACAAGCACCTCTGTTTATTTTTTGTAGCAACCACTGGACCCTGACAGTTGTCAATCCAGACGCAGAGGTAGTCTACTATATGGACCCTCTTAAACGCCGAATTGCAAATGGAGAATGGGTGGATGTTGTCGACAAGTAAGAGTTCACGTTATAAAATTTGATTATTAAGTCTTAACTTATAAATCTTGTCCGACCATATTTTGTAGTGGTTATTTTGTATTTTGATATATCTCGTTTTGGTTGCAGTGCCATTAAAATGTACAAGGAGGATTTGAAAAAGGTTTCGAAGAAGAAAGTATTGTGGGAGAACATGGCGGTATTTATTTATTTTTGTGATCATATATTAATTATGTTATTAAAGGAGACTGGATATTTTAAATGATTTTTTGTTTGATATTTTAGGGAGTTCCAGTGCAAACCGGGAACAAGGATTGTGGCCTGTTTGTGATGCGATACATGATGGAAATCATTCATGATAAGGAGCTGGACTTTGCTAATAAGGTGACAATTGACTATCTATGGGCCTTTTCATCCACTTTGTATTTACTCTTATAAGGGCAGAACATGTTACTTATACAAAATTTTGGATCATATTTCAGTGGCTGCGTAGATCAAACCTGGTTTACACTGAGGATGACATCAACGAGATCAGGGTTGAGTTTGCAAAATATTTTATGAAACATTGTGCAAGCTAGGTCCTCGCCTTTCTTTTCTTTTGAACTTATCGTAAACTTGATGTTTTATGTATGTAGTTGGTGACAAGTAGACTCGTTTGAACTTATCGTATGTTGACAAGTAGACTCGTTTGAACTTATCGTATGTTGACAAGTAGACTCGTTTGAACTTATCGTAAAGTGGATGTTTTATGTATGTAGTTGGTGATAAGTAGACTTGCGATAATGTATTTTGTGTTCGGTGGATTGCTGGTAGTTTGGTAGGTAGATCTGGTTGTTTTGGATTGTTGAACGGATGGATTATGGTATGGTATGGATTATGGTATGGTAGTGAATTGGTTTTGTTTTGGCGGGGGCCTAGATTATGGTATGATTTTGTTTTGGATTATGGTATGGATTATGGTATTTTTATTTTGGCAGGGGACTAATTTTTGTGGTTTTTATGCAGCTGGTTTTAATTAAATATGAAATTGATATGCAAAATGCATATACCTAATAAGATAATGGTTTTTTAAACTGTTGTCTATTACTTAGTAAACTGTTGTGTTACAAATATTTCTTCAATGGTTCCCGAAAAGTAATTCGTTATCTCTTTTGCATTATAACACCACCCTAAAACTGTTGTCTAAAAGATACTTATATTACTACCTCTGAAAATAACTGTTGTTGTTCTATTATATAAATAATAGATGGATAAAATAACTGTTGTTTGGAAAAGATATTTAAAATTGGAAAGAAAATTTAGAACTTTCTCTTGACGTAAATAAACCGTTGTTTATTACTAAGAAAACTGTCATGTTAAAAATGTTCCAACAATTGTTTTTCTAAAACAACCGTTGTGTCATCGAGATTGTAACCAGTGTTAAACACTGTTGTTGAATCTCCCTTATTACAACTGTATTAACAACCGTTGTCCAACCTTCGATCACACGAGTGTTGGATAGACAACGGAAAAACTACCTTTCAGACAACGAAAAAAAACAGTTGTATGATTACAAAAATTTTGTAGTATATGCACGACCGATATAGAATTGCAACAGATCGGTAATAGAACAAATAATACTGATCTACGATCATAACAGATTAGTAAGGAAACAAAGATAACGTATCCATAGTTATTAACCGAATACTAACGGAATACAAATAGGGCTGAAATGGGACCATGCGGTTTGCTTTACTAATCCCTTAGTAAACTATTAGTTTCCTGTTAGTATTCTATAGTTATATATCTGTTGGCAATTCATTAGTAATTCCGTTATAACTTTTGGTTTTGCCAACAGAAAATTTCGTTGGAAACATTTCATTACTCACCAGTTTGGAAACAGTTGATGTTGTGTATACTTTTCAAAAGTTTGAAATTGGTCGGCAAATTAGTTGATAATTGTTAACAGATAGATTTTTGTTGGCAACTTTTTTTGTTAAATTTGAGATTTCTTGTACTGATTTAATGATTCTAATTTCCATAAATGTTTTTTTATATAATTTGATCAATTTATTTTAAATTAAATCGCAGCGTCTTTCAGATTTCCATTATCAATTGAGATAAAATCCAATTTCAAACACATTTCAAATTTTTAAATGAGGATACAAAATCCAAATCATAACTGGAAAGAAGTCTCTAACTCAAGTATATATACACACCTCCACCCCAATGGGTCTTTTTATTTTATTTTCCCACATAATCCCCGATCACCAGGTACAAACACAACCCAAGTTTAGGTAGCACTCGTAGCCTTGTTTAGTTTTAGTCAGTTTATTATTGATCGAATTTGATTTTCTGTCAATATGAGATTTGTTAAAACATACACCAGAATAAGCTTAATTATTTGGGAAAAGGGGTCATCATGCCTAAATCTGTTTTGAAAATATTTCTTTTTAAAATATTTTATAATGCTGCTATTTAACCTAACTC
Source organism: Apium graveolens (assembly GCF_009905375.1). Taxonomy (NCBI): domain Eukaryota; kingdom Viridiplantae; phylum Streptophyta; class Magnoliopsida; order Apiales; family Apiaceae; genus Apium; species Apium graveolens. The sequence continues at coordinate 312,607,576 of NC_133651.1, forward strand.
CGATCTATAATATCAAAAGAAATATAACTTATAAATCCCAAATTCTAAAACCACATAAAATTTAGTTAACAAAAAATAATAGTTTATTCTCTATCACATTTTAGAGTGATTTAAATATATAACTAACAAATATGTGAATTATATATAACTGGCTTATAGAATATAAAAGAAATTTTATTAATTTACAAAAGTAACATATAAATCTTTAAGTACATAACTTTATAAAAAGTAGGTAAATATAAATTATACACTCATTGAACAAGAATTGCACACAATAAATTCTAACAATAATTTGATAAATGGGCTCCATCCAAGGATTTGAGGGTCTCACTGCTGATCTTATGTAAAATAGATCAAAAGAATGAAGGATAGTACCTATATATCTACGTGGGCTATTGTCATGGATTTAATGAGCTCAATTGGTGAAATTTTAAGACATACAAATGATACCTTTAATAGAGTCATATTGTTGGATACAAATAATACCTTTAATAGAGTCATATTGTTGGGTCCTTGTTGATGTTAGGTAATTTTAAATTAAAATATCAAAATGAAGTCATGAGACAAGTAAATTATAAGAGAAATTAATGCAAGATTTGATTGAGACTCAAAAATGAATCACATTAGTTTGAGCTTATGTTTTGAAGGTTCTTTTTATTTAAAACCAACAAGAAAATGAAAAAAATTAAGCATACTCAAAATTTTGTTGCCTTGCAAAATTGCAATACGTGCATGCAGAATCAAGAACTTAGACAAGTACAGGTAGATGAGATTAAGTGATTAGATTAAATATTCCCAAATACCTCCTTAAGCAATTTTCACACCGAAGAGCATGACACTATTCTCCGGTGCTTTCCTGGAATCAGTTATGTTCAAGTCACTGTCACCCTCGATATCCATCTCGAGCCTGGTATCTGCATTTCCGCTGTGATTCGGTTCAACGCCAAAGTTCTGCACCCCTTCCTTCGAATGCAATTTTTCGCCATCACCAATGACATATTTTCCCCTGTTAGCTTCCTCAACTTGTACTCTATTAGCATTATATTCCACATCAATTGCAAAATAAGTGTGAACAGCTGACCCCGTCTCAAAAAGCTCACACTTGAAGAAAATAACTTTGTCCGCTGATCTCAGATCCTTTGCTCGCACAAAATCTTTCCAGCCACTAGATAAGACATAACTGTTACTTCCCTTCCAGACACTTGATCGCACAAAATCTTTCCAGCCACTAGATAAGACATAACTGTTACTTCCCTTCCAGACACCATAGCGAAAATTCCAGAGTGTCATCGACTGGTCATAGAAAGCTAGCTTATGGGAATCGCATGGGAAGCAACTAGCATACATTTTCGGAATTACAATTCTGTAGAGCATACCTACGTCGCTAGCAGTAAGTACCTTTTCAAATATACAGGTACGTGTACAATCTTGTTGCCTCTGTGCCTGGAAAATATTGACAGACCTGCAAGAAAGGCTACCAGCAGTGCAGACTTGTTTCAGAATATTTGGTTCTTGTGCAATTGTTTCTGTCTTTCGCAAGCTTTCATCGACACTATCATATGCCATCTCTGCTTCCTCCTCTGTCTTAAAAATCCCTATGCAAGTCCAGTTATGATTTACAAAAACATGTGCTACCCAGTTCCCATTCATTAGAGCAACGACTCCCTTAGAACTCGAACTACGGATAGTTTTATCATGCCTTGCACGCTTAGTACATGATTGATTATGACTCAAACTGTTCGAACCTGAAGCTTTGCCGAACATATGTGCTGTAACATTCATGAGATCCTTCATTGTTTACTGCAATCACAGGAAAGTTAGTAAATGAAACAAGTTAATACATTTCATTCCTAAACTATGGAAACCTGCAGAGAAAATGATCTGCAGCAAGTAACTCATATTTAAAGTCCAAACTAGAAACCGGAAAGGAAAAAGATTTGAAGAAAACACATCCATACTTATGATTTAAAATGAAATATAGAATATAATGTATTTTTTAACATAAGAATAAAAAGAGATCTCATTTATGTATTTATTAATTAGCTCAACTAAAAAACTACTTTTGGAACTATATTTTGTGCATTCTACATTTTCCAACTCTCTCATCACAGTCACACTCGGGGGAGGATCTAGTAAGGGGCTATGTGGGACATGTGTCACCCTCAAACAAAAATTTATATTTTTTGTAATTAAATTTTTTAATTATTATTTTTTTTGAAAATATATGAAAATGTCTTCCGAAAATATAAAGTTATAAAGGTATATTCACAAAATATGATCCATATATCACTGGAATTTAATTCCTGGATCTCTCACAGCCAAACTAATACAGGGGGTTCTCATACATCAAACATGCATCAGATGTCTAAAAATTCACAATTAAATGAGAAGAATAAATGTAAAAACCGCCCATGATAGGCACAAATATGCTTTAATCAATACAAAAAATGTCTCCTATTACACAATTACTATAAATTTGACTAGACATTACACATTGGATTTAAAGTAAAATGATCAAATAACCTCGAAGAACTCATGACACACAAAACCCCCAGTACACAATCAATAATTAAATCAAATTGGTTCACACATATATATTTAAAACTTAATAAAATCTATAAATATGGCATATAACTATCTTGTAAGAGCTAAATCATGATTGAAATAATGACAATAAAACTTACACAAATAGGTGTTAAATTCTTCTCAAGTTGGTGAGCTCTAAGACAGATCTCTTAGAGGGGCTGGTGCTTATAGTTAACAGCTAATAGCAGGAAAGAAGCCACTAACCAAGAAAAGAATTTAATTATTTTCAAAAAAAGAAAAGAAAAGAATTTAAATGAGATTTCGAATATTTTGTGATTAAATCATTGATGTCAGATTCTTTAAACTAGTCACCAATATTTCAAAATATGTTATATACTATTTTGTTATCAATTCATAGTTATATTGTTCATCCTTATTGCTTAAGGTAAGTGTCTAAATCCAAATATGAGGAACATAACAATCATGTAATAATGCTCTCCTGATAAAATCTCTTAGTACAAACTAAAAAGCTTATGATTATTTAGAAAGCACCATATAGTCACACATAAAACAACTCTATTACTCTAATCTCACATTTATGGGGTATATTCATTTTCGATTTTAAAAAAATCATAACAATTCATGAATTTTAAAAAAACATTGGGTAGATTTTAATTGTTCGTGGATTTTGACAGAATTGATAGAAAAATCTTGCCGAGTCATGATGATTTTGGGAATTATTCTAGAAATTCTTCAAAATCTCATGCACTTTAAAAAGATTTTAAAATATTAAAAATGTACTAGCAAATTCATCAAAATCTACCACTTTTTCAAATAAAAACAAATCCATGAACTTTTGATACCATCGTAATTTGATGGATTTTTAAAATTTTAAATTGAATAGACTCAGATTTTAAATAATTTTTTCCAATCTATATTGAATATCATCAGATTTTAAAAGATTTTTTAAAATTCAAATTAAATACCTTTTGATTTCAAGAATTCAACAAACCACGTATGACTTCTTTCAAATTTTAATCCCAAATTTGAATCCCAAGCTTATTTCAAAAATTGTAAAATTTTAAGGGATAATATCTTGTGATCGAAACACATGGATAATACACCCTTGGAGTTGTGGAAAGGAGGATGACTAGTCTTAATTATCTTCGTGTGTGGGGGTGCCTTGCTAAGGTACTTGTTCCTGAACACAAGAGAAAGAAACTAGGTCCGAAAACTGTTAACTGTATCTTTGTGGGCTATCTTGAAATCACTACAGCTGTGAGATTTTTGGTATTAAAATCTGACATAGATGGTAAAGTGGCAAACACGATAGTTGAATTTCTAGATGCTACATTCTTTGAGGATGTTTACCCTATGAAGACTGGAATACCTGAAGCGACTTCTAAGGAAGATCCTACTCACACATCGAGTTCTATTCCTGATCATGTGGAAAAGATGATAAATATGGGGGCAGAACCTAGTAGTAGCTCTATTCCTAAGGAAGTAGAGGAACCAAGGAGAAGTAAGCGTGCAAAGGTAGTTAAGAACTTTGGAGGTGATTTTATCACTTACAATGTCAAGGACGAACCTATAACTTCCCTACAAGATATGGATTCTTTGGAGTCTAGGCATTGAAAGGGCGCTGTGAAGAGTGAAATTGACTCTAATGTTTCTAATGGAATATGGGAGTTGGTTGATCTCCCTCCTGGGTGTTCTACTATTGGGTGTAAATGGGTCTTTAAGAGGAAGTTGAACCCTGACGGCTCAATAGATAAGTACAAAGCTAGACTGGTAGCTAAGGGTTTTAAGCAGAGGGAAGGAATTGATTACTTTGATACATACTCTCTGGTTGCTAGGATGGTAACAATCGGAATGCTTATAGCATTGGCTTCCGTCCATGGTCTTCTCATCCATCAGATGGATGTAAAGACCGCTTTGCTTCATGGTGAACTTGAAGAAGAGATTTGTATGGACCAAGCTGAGGGATTTGTTGCATCTAGCAATGAAAGGAAAGTATGTAAGTTGATCAACATTACTGGAAATAGTAGACATGATATCGGTATTTAGACATCGGCATGTAATGCACCCAATATTAAAAGCCTGTTTAACATCAGTTTAAAAATAAGCGATGTTGAATATGAATGCTGACATCGGTTTCACCTAATAGCCGTTGTCTATGTTCAGAAATTAAAACTCTCAAGTTTATGATTTTAACTTTGACATCGGCTGATTTTATTAACCGTTATCTATTTTCAGAAATTAAAAAGGTGAAATTATGCTTTGAACTTTGACATCGGTTTATTTTGTTAACCCTTGTCTATGGTCATTTCTAAAAAAATAAAATTTTACTTGTCTTTTTCCCCCCAATTGTGATACACTTTCCCCCGTTTAATTTTAATAAAATATCACTTTATTCTTATTGCCCCCCTTTTCCAAAATATCTATCACTCCACTCTCTCTCTCGTGACCTTAGCTCTCTCGTCTCTCTCACCTCTCATCTCTCTCTCATCTCTCCCCTCTTTCTCTCTTACTAGACTCTGTCTCACCTGGCTACCTCTCTTGAACTTTTTCCTTCAGCTCTCACCTCACTCTCTATCTCGACCTCACTTTCTCACTTATCTCTCTCTGTTAAATTACAATCTACCGATTACAGTTACATAAACCTGATTTTTAATTACACGAATCCTTAATTGTTCGATTCTCTTAAATTATATGAAGGTCAAACCCTATATATGGCTTCTTCATTTTGTTTGAGTTTTGCCTAATTTTAGTGTTCAATTAGTTGATTTATGTGTACATGTTACTATATATTTTCTTATCTCTCTCTCACCCCCTCTTTATCTATGTTTATCTATGTTTATCTTGGTCTCCACTCTGCCTCTCAGTTCTACTTTTCATCTTATCCTGTCCACCTTACAAATGGTGATTTTCCTTGTACTATAACTAGTATATACAACTGGGTTTGAAGAGAACTGGCTTTACACTATTTTTTAGTTGGTAAGTAGCACTCTTTTCCTTGGAATTGTATAGTTTATAATATTATTTTGATTTACTGGTGTTGTTGGTTGTGTGACCAGAACGTCGATTAGTTAAAATATTTATTTATTATTTTATAGTTATAAGCATCTAAGGGCAAGGGAACCAGAGTTCCTACTTCAGTATGCAAAGCACGCCCATCTCTCGTCCTAGATTCGAATTCTCGGGAAGCAATTCACAAGGATATGGAGAATAATAATGGTACAATTTCTCCCCAGATCCATCGACTTTGTGTTATGCTGGCAGTATATGTGTTGATTCCGATATTGTGTATTTTTGTAGGTACTAACTGGGCACGAGGATAATGTAGAGTATGCATGATATCAGAATATGGGTGAGTATGCTACTATGATGTACATTAATGTAACATATTTATGGATAGTTTTTGGTTATTAACCATGATTCACATTGTATATACTTAAAATCAATTCTTGTTTCATCTTCGGGGAACAAGTTACAAGTATTTGACCTGCAAAAATGATCATATGTATATACCGTACATGTTAATCCTAACCCTTGAAGTTACAAGATATTAGGGATATAACAGTGCATTTTGGCATTGTAAATTATTATAATTGGGAATGAAGCTTATGCATTGCTCAAATTTGTTCTAAAACAAAAGGAAATAAACATATAGGTTTAGATGAATACTGTGAAATTGTTCAAAGAGTTCCCTCCTTTGTTAGCATGTATTGTCACTGATGTTTTGAAATGTGTGGAATACACAATTTAACAATTAAATATACAAATGGTAAGTGGTAACCAACTATGAATTTTATTGATCCTATTCATTAAATGTATTTTCTCACTTTTTTAATAGGGTAGGGCAAGGGAGGTTGATCTTGGTGTGATGGGAAGGATATGATGTATGATCTTAAGTATCCAATGAAAGAAAACATGGTGCCATTGTGGACTGTACATATTAAGAGCAGCTAACTCTCCAGCCTTACCTCTTCGGCCACTAAAGAAAAAGCCATTGAAGGTAACTCTTTTTCCAAAGCAATGCTGAAAAGAACTTGTGAACCTGATAATTTCTTTATATGTTAAAATATCATAGAAATATAGCTTCTGTTCCAGCATGCTTCAAAGCTAAAGCTTGCACAAAATACTAACTGAATCAAAATTAACTACTAATTTACCAAAAAATGTCAGATAGCAGGACAATAATAAGTGTTCCAGATACAAGTATTTATAATAAATTGGTATTGAACACCAAAATGTGGCCCAAGCAAGATTTTACCAGATATACATATGATAAAACCCATGTGCACGCTACCCGATGTAAATTACTACAAACAACATAATTAAAATCAACCAAAACTGATGACAAGAACAATTGTAATTTGAAAGAGTGGTTGGTTTATGAAAAGTATCTCCTCGTAATAGCATATATTCCATTATGATGTCTGAAATTTGCTCATATATATCCTCAGGCTGCCCATGAACCGGAACTCTGGTAATACCTGTTGAAATGTTTCATTTTATGGCAACATCATATACATGTATGATTTATTTGTTAATTTTACTTATATACAGATCTACACATAGAAACAAATAGTTGCAATAGACAAATATATAGACAAATACTGTATTAAATATAGCATGTCACACTAGCAAGTTAGTTTTTTTTTGTTTTATATTAGCATGTTTATATTTTTTTGTTCCACAATCCTTTGTATCTACCAAAGAATGATTTGAGAACTAACTATGGGAATGATCATACCAGGTAAATCAATCATAGTTAAATCAGAAGCACCATTTTTCTTTACAACAAGGGTCAGTGGTGTATGAGATATCCCTTTTTCATTTCCAGCAATCTCATTAGTGGACTGGTTAATCGCTTTCACTATATTTGATTCTTCAGTAGAAACCCGTTTTGTAAGATACTCCAACTGAAGATTTGAGTCAGATTGTGCATGATTCTCCAGCCTAATAACAAGAGGGACCATGGTACAATACCCTAGAAAGTTAGCTGGCTTTTTCTTTAGTGGCCGAAGAGGTAAGGCTGGAGAGTTAACCGCTCTTAATACAATTTAGGAGCTCTAGCTGCTTCTTGTTTGATGATTGTTTTTATTAATACAATTCTGCAAATACACCCCTGAAAGTTTAAAAGTTAAAATTGAACTAATACCTATTTGTTCACTAGATAGTCAGCATTGTAATATCCGGGATATATCGTGTAATTATTTTGCTATTAAATAATTATTATGTGTGTTCAGTATCTATTCTGTGAGTTAATTGTTAAATGTTATCTCTACTTGGATATTCAAAAAAATAATATTAATTGAGTATTTTAATTTTTATATGTCCAAAATAAAACATAGATAATTGTCATATCTTCCTAATTAATTTCATGTTGATTTATGGATTTATAAGGATCATATGAAATTTATAAAATCTTTTTCCGAGTATTTAAAATCTATTTTATAAAAACGGGAACCAATCGACGTCAACCGTTGTTACGTTTTTGGAACCCGAAACTCTTCCGAGAACTCCTTCCTAACATAATTGTAATATTCTGAGCATATTCCATGTTTCGACTTTTTCGATCCGGCGTACGGTTTGTTCTGCGCGGGTCCCGGCGCAACATTTTCGATACAATATTCATTTCGGTAAATCAATAAAACCCGTATTTTCGATAAACGAGAGCTTTTTATTAAACTATCCCAATTATCACTTCGTAGTACGTGTAACCAGGCGCTGAGACCAAGACCGAAGTACAAATTGTACTGATTTGGATAATTATCCCGAAAAGCGATACCATTTGGATCAGTTTTTATAAATAAACGTACCGTTTTATATCCGGAATGATCCAACGGGATACTAATTTTCCGTAATTAAAAATAATCTTTTTCCGTATTTTATTTCATATCAAAATCATTGGCAGGTAGTTAATTCTATAATTTTCACAGAAAAACCCTAATTACAAAAACTGTTCTAAGAATCAAACAGCAAAACGAAGGCGTTACCGATCTCTGTTTTCAAAGCTTGAGTAACCAAAATGAAGGATTTGAAGTGTTCTATCAGATTCTGAGCTTTGTTTCACTGCAGAATCAAAGGTTTATTTTCTGGAAATTTATTTATTTTCGAACTAAATTTATTAAAAATATGAATTTTTGTTCGGATGATTGTTTGTATGATTTGATGACTGCATGTTATAGAGCTTATTTTCCTGATATTTTTGATATATTATACGTCTGATTTGGAGTTCAATAACATGTTCAAATTTGAGTTTGATTTTTGAATTTTAAAATTAGGGTTTATAACCCGTATGAATGTTCTTAATTAAAATTTGGGGGTTTCTTATTCTGAAATAGATTGATGTTATGGTATAGTGTATTGTATTCTCTGTGAAATTTGCAATCTAGTCGTACAAGTTTCATGAATCAACGTGGTCTGTAGAGAAGGGAGTTGTGTTTTGAAGTATACGTCGATCCCGCCGGAAACCGGCGAGTTTCTAGATCAAATTCCGGCCAAGTCTGGGTTTATTGATGAATTTTGATTGCAGATATAGGTTCCTGGTGTTGTGTAGTTTAATTCTGGAGGTAATGGTGGTAGGAGGATGCCGGAGGTGAATTCTCCGGTCACCCCCAACTTTTCCGGCGACTGGAACTGCAAAATTGCAGTGTGGTCCCTGTACTTTTGAAAACGATGAAGTTTGGTCCCCCAGGTTTCCAGACTTTGCAAAAATTGGAATCCTGTTTTAAAAATGTTTAAAAATCATATTTCCTATTTATTTTTATTATAAAAATTCATTTTTAATTTCTGAAAATTCTAAAAATTAGTATTTTAATTCCGAAAATTATTTTTAATTCAGAAATAAATCTGAATTAATTAGTTAATTAATTTCAGTTAATTTATAATCGATTAATTGGTCAATTAATTTGGAAATTAATTGATTAATTGATTTAATTAATTATTAATTGATTTTAATTAATTATTTAATTAGATATAATTACTTAAAAATGATTTAAAAATTCTGAAAAATAATTTCGAGCTTTAAAATATTATTCTAAATTATTTCCAAGGCTCGATAATTAGTATAAAATTGTTTCGGAGCCAGAATTGGCCAACCGAACCCTGTTTATTAACCTGAAATTGATCCAACGACCCGTTTTAATTCCGAAAAATGTTTTAAAAATCATTTTAAATACCCGAAAGCCTATTTATGACCCGAGACTTCTTTATAAATAATATATCATTGAGTATGTGATGTAGTATGTGCTATATGTGACTTGTTGATTAACTATCAGTCTATATATTCGGTGTTTACTTGATTATTACATAACTTTCAATCCGTTAATCGGATTTGGGTAAAACGAAGGGTAGATAGAAGTATGTGTTGAATAGAACTCTATGAGTCAATTATTGATAGATGTTTATGATATGTGAGCAGAAGAGGCAAGGCGTAGGAAAGGAAAACAGGTAGTTGAGGAATAAGACAATTGTGATTGGAAGCGAGAGCAGAATAGTAAGCTAGTACCAGGCAAGTGTTCTGAATTTTCTCGAGATATTGTGGTACTTGATAATCCTGTGATATTGCAAGTGCTTTGAAGCACAGAAACCTAAACCCTGATTCCAGTTATTGATCTTGAGCCGTAACCTGATTCTTTCTAGACCATTGATTGTTGTATACCCAAACACGAACCACGAATCTACGATACTACTCCACAAATATATACAAACTAAATACCAAACGCTGAACTTAATTACTTATATACTCAATCCATCATATCTTATGCTTTGAAAGACCAAATCCTTGAAACCCTGTAACATTGATTCCTTTGTTATCCAATTCTTTCATTACCCAGCATCCAAGCTTTAAAATTACCTTATTGATCCTTACAAGGATTGAAACCCTTTCATTGTTAAACACTCATTGTTGTTAATGATTCTGGTTATTGTTTATTATTACTTATTCAGTTATTATGTTAGAATTGGATTGTTTTTATAAAATTGTGGACCAGATTCGTGGTCAGACCATATAATGGTCAAGTTAGGCCAATGTGTGCCTTGGATCCAGTAGTTAGAGCAATGCTGTGTGCCTTGCTCGGGGTTAGTGCATGACTGATCAGCAGCCTAACCTTGGTTTTTAAATTAAAAGTATAATATCTAATTCTAAATCATAATCCATTGTTCACTTGATATCATAATCATGTTCTATTGATGATCATTATTCTCAGTTTTGTCATTGTGACTTGCTGAGCTAGTTAGCTCATTTATGCGATGTTGTTTATATTCTTTCCAGCTAAAAAGGAACCAGTTGGTAATGAGGATCCCCAGTCCAGCGCGAGAGCTAGGGGTTCAGGTTGAGAAAGCTGAGCTAGTAGGCTTCTTTTGGAATAATTTAAGTCTGTAAAAGTTTGTAATAAAGTTTAATACTCAGTTTGAGTTTGAATGATTGGGATTTGAACGGTATGTAATATAAGTAGATGTGTGGCTTGTGTGCATACTTTAGCCTGTTGCGATCCGTAGTAGTTGGTAAATAGGGTCACTGTATATTATTGTTATCTTTATTATTGTTATAAGCAGGTTATAAATAAGGTATGTGTATGTGTGTGTGGACCCCAAACTTCTGACCCGGATTTGGAGGGCGCCACAAGCATGCTACATGTGTGATCCACTGATTAAATTTTGTAGTTTCGATTTATTATGGATTGTCTGTCTATCTTATATTTATCAGTAGACATTAAATCATCTTTGTGTTTTCTTCAGTTATATTAGAACCTAATTTCAAACTTTTCACTCAGTTAATTTTTCTGTATCAGGTTTTGTTATATGGCTAGAGGAGGATTCTGCTATACAGAGGATAATAAGGTATTAGTGATATTGTATTCTCAAATAGTCAAATAATAAAATTTGTTCACCGGGTAATAAGATTGTAGGTGTGTTAAATTTGTCAATAATTTAAGCTCTGGACACAAGTGATGCATTTTCTTTTCCTCGGGAGATTAAAATTATAATATTTCAAGTCTCTAAGCTACTACATGTATCAATATTCGGTTTTATTTGCAGTATCCAATTACTCAAAACCATTGCTGAAGTTATATTTATAAGCTGATTATCCATAAACATAATTTCTTATTAGCCACTATGTATCTTTAAGTTTGTTGTTAGTCGCTAGTCCTTTTTCTTTTACCATTCTTTTATACCATTGCGTCTATTGACATGTGACCAAACATTTTATATAATATCATGAAATATGATTTATAGTAAGGTGAAGTTACAGAAACACTAGTAGAACAAAGTATATAATTAAAACTAGCTACTGTAAGAATGAGAGATCTTTTACCCCTCCAGTTTATTCCAAGACCCAATTATCTTTTAAAGATTAATATATGTTAAAAATCATATGGATGCATTTCAAGTGTTCATCAAGATGTTTTGGCGTTCTACAAATGATGGTGAAGATGTAGATGGTTTGCCAAATGAAGGTGTTGAAATTACGTTCTATCATCTGGTAAGGATTTAAAGTGTTCATGTTGATTTGCTGATCTTTGGTTTGATCATGCAGAAGTCAGACTCTTCTTTAGTTTTTTGAAATTGGGTTGATTGGCTAAATTGGATGGAGTTGTCGGAATTTATGAATAGGGTTTTTAAAAATTAGTATAGTATGAGTTGGCTAATGGAATGCTTGTATTTTATTTGAAATGCATGTATAGTATGGTATGAGTAATATTTTGGTATTAGACTTGTAATTTGGATGAGTACCTTTTTATTTCTGTTTGGATATTTTTGTTGTGATGTTGCATTGTTTTAGTTCCCTGTGGCTGTAAATAGTACCAGGATGGCATGCAATTTACAGAACATTGACATCACAATGGTACATATAAACCGATGTAAAAAATGTATAAAAGACATCATGTAAAATAATATTAAATGAAAAAGAACTAAAAAAACAATTTGAAATAGTCATTTGACATCGGTTCTGAAAAGAAACTCAATGTATTTTAAGTCAAATAACATCGGTCAAAGGAATTGGCTGATGTTAAACAAAAAGATTTAACATCGGTTTCATGAAGAAAACCAATGTCTTATCCATCATTTCAAATTGGGGGGCTAATTTAAACGATATCTGATCAAATATTTCACATTGGGCAACTAGTTTAACCGATGTCTGATTTAGCATTTCACATCGGTTTGTTCGAAAGAATTTAAATTAATGGCTTTTAGAGCTTGTTGATTTTATGTTCTAATGGATAAATACCTCGTAATATACTCATATTCACCTAGAAATACTGTAATATAAGCTGAAATTTGTTACAAAGACATCACATTTAATCTTAAAACCGATATATAACACTATAATAGACATCGACTGTTAACCGATGTCAAAGACTGATGACATTTAACTTCACACGCGAAGACATCGGTTCAGATTTTTTTTAACATCAGTTCTAAACCGATGTCTGATCCCATATTTCTAGTAGTGCAAGTCTATTCATGGCCTGAAACAAGCTCCCAAGGATTGGCATAAAAAGTTTGATGAAACTGTGTTGCCATTCAGTTATATGGTTAATGAAAGTGAGAAGTGTGTCTACACCAAAGTTAAAGGTAGTGAGTGTGTTATCCTGTACCTATATGTGGATGACATCTTATTGTTTGGAACCAATATTGAGATTATTAACAAGATAAAAGAATTCTTGAGAAGGCATTTTGAAATGAAGGATATGGGTGAGGCTAGTGTAATTCTTGGAATAAAACTGATTCAGTCAGCTAAGGGAATAACCTTAACTCAATCTCATTATATAGAGAAATCTATACTTCAGAAATATGGTTATTCACAATGTAGAATCGCTAGTACACCCTATGATCCTAAAGTTGCCTTTGTCAAGAATACTTCAGGAGTTCTAATGTCTCAGTTAAGGTATTCTCAGATTATTGGGAGCTTACAGTACCTTGCTAACTGTACTAGACCAGATATTTCAAATTTTGTGTCTCATTTGGCTGGATATATAAGTTGTCCAAATAGAACTCATTGGGATGCTCGTGATAGAGTACTTAGATATCTAAAAGGCACAATGTACCTTAGTTTACACTACATGAGATTTCCTGGTGTGCTTGAAGGGTACAGTGATGCAACTTGGATAGCTAAGAAGTCTGGTTCCAATGGAGTGACTGGATATGTGTTCACCTTGGCAGGTGGAGCAATATTCTGGAAGTCAAGCAGACAGACTATAGTGACTCATTCTACATTTGAGGCTGAGTTGTGTACACTAGATGCCACGGGGATGGAGGCTGAATGGTTACACGGACTTATGTCTGCGATACCTGTAGTAAGTAGACCACTTCCTGCTATTGCTATTCATTGTGATAGTCGAACAAGTATCGACAAGATTAGTAGTAAAAAGCATAATACTAAAGCAAAGAGACATATCCAAGTTAGACTCAAGTCTATAAGGGGTTTAGTGACGGATAGGATTATAGCTATAGAGTTCATAGGAACTCAGAATAATATAGCGGATCCTTTGACTAAAGTACTGGAACCTGCAGTGGTCCTCAAGTCAAGGTTGGGGATGGGACTGTGAACCCATCATAATTCATCAACAGTGGGAACCCAATACACATGAGAAGAGATCCCTCGAAGTGTATTCAATGTGGTAATAACAAGCTGTAAGGATGAATTGGTAGTACTTTTGCTACGTAGATGATACTGCTGCATCTGAGTCTATCCCCTGTAAACCTAGAAGGTACTGACACTGCTAGAAAAGTAAGAGTGTTAAAACTCTGAATGGGATCAAGTCATTTGACGAGATAGAGGCAGTATATCTCTGGAGATGCCCAGCTAAGTGAATGTAATTATGTGGTCGCAATTAGAGGAGAAATTGTTATTCCTTGAAGAATTCGATTAACAAGATCGAGATAAAACCATTAATGTCTCAAAGTCGTAGATTAGAACCATAGCCGTTGACTTGTCGTCGTCTATGGAACATGGTTATACTAAACATATTAAGATTCAAGGTGAAACATTCCATCTGAATCCGGTAGCTATTGAAGTAGAGAACTTAGGAGGGTTCAAACCTGAAAGGGTACCGACTCTGAAAAATAAGTCATGATGAGAAAAAACTGATCTCATTCCTGTATGGATTTGTGGGGGATTATTAGAAAAAATTGGATTTTAGATCATAGTTTTATTATGTTCTTCATGATAATCATAAAATTTAATGATCGGAAGTTGTTCCATGATATGTGAACTTAAACTTTCATGTAAGGTTTGAAGAATTTTTCATAATGAAATTTATAGAGAATTAGAGTTAAACAATTAGTGGCTTGAAAGAGCTTGAAAAAAGAGAATATGTTTTGTCCCACATTGAAAATAAATAAAGGAGGTATTGGCTTTATATAGTATCACACACATGGGTAGTGTACAACTACTAAGGTGTGTGATGGTGTATTATGTTCTTGTGTGCTTCACGCGCATATACACACACGCGCGTGCCGCCGCCCCGCCCCGCCACACACCGACCCGGTCGTATGCGAGGTGACCTGGGCGAGGATCTTCTTTCAAAAGTTATAACCATTCGAACTCACTTTCAGACTTCGTGCATCTGTCTTGCAGGCTTGCTTTCACTCCAATTTAATGTGATGACTATTAGACATGCCATCTTCTTTATTGAGCAAATTCCTCGGGGGAAAGAGTTTCGATAGAATTTAATAAAGGGTTTACATGATAACTCTGTATCCTTATTGTCACTGATTTTAGACAGGTCCTCCTTTCCAAATAAACATTTTCATTGAGATCTTTAGCCTTGAGCATGTACCATTGTGAAGCATCCTGGACCTTATTCAACAAAGGATTGACAAATTTAGGCATAATGACCCCTTTTCCTGAATAATTAGGCTTATACTGGTGTATGTTTTAACAAATCTCGTATTGACAGAAAATCAAATTTGATCAATAATAAACTGACTGAAACTAAACTAGGCTACGAGTGCTACCTAAACTTGGGTTGTGTTTGTACCTGGTGATCGGGGATTAAGTGGGGAAATAGAATAAAAAGACCCATTGGGGTGGAGGTGTGTATATATACTTGAGTTAAAGACTTTTTTCCAGTTATGATTTGGATTTTGTATCCTCATTTAAAAATTTGAATTATGTTTGAAATTGGATTTTATCTCAACTGATAATGGAAATCTGAAAGACGCTGCGATTTAAGTTTAAAATAAATTGATCAAATTATAGAAAAAACACACTTATGGAAATTAAAATCATTAAATCAGTACAAGAAATCTCAAATTTACCAACAAAAGTTGCCAACAAAAATATATCTGTTAATAATTATCAACTGATTGCCGACCAATTGCAAACTTTTGAAAAGTATACACAACATCAACTGTTTCAAAACGGGTGAGTAATGAAAGGTTGCAAACGAAATTTTCTGTTGGCAAAACCAAAAGATATAACGGAATTAATAATGAATTGCCAACAGATATATAACTACAGAATACTAACAGAAAACTAATAATTTACTAAGGGATTAGTAAAGCAAACCGCATTGTCCCATTTCAGCCCTACTTGTATTCCGTTAGTAATCGGTTAATAACTATGGATACGTTATCTTTGTTTCCTTGCTAATCTTTTATGATTGTAGATTAGTTGTATTTGTTCTATTACCAATCTGTTACAATTCTATATCGCTCGTGCATATTTTTGTCACTAATCTCTTGTAGAATTTTACCATATATGTCACACCCTAATTAATGTACGACAACTATATTATCATATTTGGATAAAAAATACATGCAGACTCAACGAAGAAATAAATTACGCTGGTAACCAACTAATTAATTATGAGTCACAGATTAAAGTATTGTTCGAATTATATGTTCACGTTCTGAAAACAACAAGAAAATTTGGTTTTGGTATTTTCATTTTAAGTATATCACATGAAAGATTATAAACACAATACTCAAAACTTAGTGTCGGTAGATTTTGTATTTACCTTTCAGGTTCAAAACATACTATGAGATACACAATTAATATATTTAATTGAATTTTAATATTTGTAATGAACATATATATATATATATAAAATAAATAAATGTATATTTTTTTTAAAAGAACATATGATTTTATAATAATGTATGTAAATATTTTAATAATTTAATAATAATTCTATTCATAGTGAAGAGAAATTCATTATTTCTCTCGGGCTCATGACGAATCCTACTAGATCTACGAACAACCCGTGTTTCCTGAACATGATTACGTTTAATATTTTGATGTACATCCTGATCTTATTTCAACTTTGGTTCAATGTTATCATGTGATTCCAGATCTTCATCGAGATTTATTGTCCTCCCACTGGTTTTCTTAAAAAGTAGTTCTCACTCAAGAAATACAATGGTCTGAGCAACAAACAATTTGTTCTCGTAAGGATTATAAAAACTATTCCCTTTAGTCTTACTTGGGTATCCCACAAAATAGCATTTATCCAATTTTGGTCAAAACTTATCTTTTGACCCACTTTGGTCCGAACTCGATTAAGTGTATATGCAATCGGTTCTAAAGCATACCTTGGAAACTGATTGGAAGATCCGCTTGACTCATCATCGATCGTACCATGTCCAACAAGGTATGGTTTCTCCTCTCAGAATCTTTATTCCATTGAGGTGTTCCAAAAGTAGTAACTCGTTATACAATATCCGACTCCTTCAAGAATCTCTTGAATTTGAGGTTTAAGTATTCTTCTCCACGATCTGATCGTAAAATTTTTATACTTTCCCATGTTGCCTTTTCTATTTTGGCCTTATTTTCTTTAAACACTTCAAAAGAGTCAGATTTATTCTTCATAAGACATACATATCCATATCTAATGAAGTCATCAGTAAATGTTATGAAGTAGTATAAGCTAGCCCTTACCACTATAAGCATTCTACTACATACATCACAATGTATAAGTCGTAATAGTTCGGTGGCCCTTTCACCTTATCGGGTAAAAGAAGCTTTAGTCATTTTGCAAATGAGACAAGGTTCGCATCCTTCGTATAGATTCAAAATCAAACCTTTCCCAGTATTCATCTATATGTAACTCAGAAATGCGTTGATCATTTAACGACAATGCTAGAAGTAATGTTTTATTTGAGTCATCTTAAAACATATAAATTGTTAACTAATTGTGCAACATAAAAGCCTTATCACTGAAATAGAATAAAAACTGTTATCTATTTAAATAAAATGAAAAACCTTTCTTCTCCTAAAAAGAAATTGATATAATATCCCCACTAAAGGCGGGAATGTATTAAAAATTTACCAAGTTCACAACTTCGCCTGATTAGCAAAATTAGGTATGGAGTTACTCCAACTAGAGCAGCAACTTTTGCTACAATTCTAATCGATACATAAAGATTGAACATTGATGGTCTTCTTCTTTAGATCTTCTAAATAAGCTTGACAGTTTACCTTTGAATCATCCGGTTATTACCATAGAAGTGAACAGTATTCGAACATGTTTCATATTCGTATTCGGTCAACAATCCAAAAGAGATTACGTAATAACTATTCATACTGTACCACCCTAATTAAACAAGTAGATGCTACACAAGATAAGTCTTATTTATTAATGGAAGCAAAAACAAGCTAAACTTAATTTATTAAACTAATAGAAGTTTAAAATCTTCAAAATAAAGTTCTCTAACAAGATTCAAAATAATATGTGATAGAATATATCTATGACTTTATTTTGAAGTAGATAAATAAGCTAAAATTTTGGCAGCACTCATCACACCCTAGCTGTACCAGTGACTACCTGTGAAAAGAAATAAACACCAGTGAGTCAAATGTCCGGTACGAAAACATCATTAAAATGTAAAATAAATGAGTGTCTTTGATATAAATAATTAGGTATGAAGATGAGTAATATGACAGTAAATATTTGAAGTCAAAGAAATAAACTAATCACACAAATCAAACAAATCGTTCAGAACAAGTAAGGTGGGTACTAATAAGTGCATCGTATAAAACCTTTGCTCCCTCGTAAACTCTACTGAGCAAAGAATAGAATAGTGCAAACAGTGTCTTCTCCACTTATCCACAAGAAAGATAAAATCAAAATTTTAAATATTCTCACAAACAAACAAAGGTCATGATCTTAATCATGCCACATACCCCGAGACGTGCTCGTATGCTCACATAATTGATAAGATTTAGTATCGAGAACACCAAAGACTATAAAAATTCCATGAGTAATTTACCCACATAGATAAGTTTAAGAGCCCATAAAAAATGGATACAAAATGTTGCCAACAGTTCTGAAAATAAAATATGTATGTGGCAAATCAAGTATACTCTTAGAAAACATGGATCAAAAGTGGTTAAGCAACAACAAGCATCAACTGTGGCTAAAAAAGATTAATAAGTGTACATATATCAACTAAACAAAATATGATAAGAAATAAGTACTGATGACAAAATATGATAAGGCAATAAGTATAGGGGATGTAAATGTATTTTAAATGATGAGAGAATGGAAGATTCTCGTAACTCGTATTTCTTCTTAAAATATTTTATAATGCTGCTATTTAATCTAACTCCCATCTATAATATCAAAAGAAATATAACTTATAAATGCCAAATTTTAAAACCAATAAAAATTAAGTTAACAAAAAATAATATTTTATTTTCTATCACATGTTAGAGTGATTTAAATATATAACTACAAATATGTGAATTATATATAACTGGTTTATAGATTATAAAAGAAATTCTATTAATTTACAAAAGTAACACTTAAATCTTTAAGTACATAACTTCATAAAAAATAGGTAAATATAAATTATACACTCATTTAACAAGAATTGCACACAATAAATTCTAACAATAATTTGATAAATGGGCTCCATCCAAGCACTGCTGATCTTATGTAAAATAGATCAAAAGAATGAAGGACAGTATCTATATATCTACTTGGGCTATTGTGATGGATTTAATGAGCTCAATTCGTGAAATTTTAACACATAGAAATGATACCTTTAATAGTGTCATATTGTTGGGTCCTAGTTGATGTTAGGTAATTTAAAATTAAAATATTAAAATGAAGTCATGACACAAGAAAATTATAAGAGAAATTAATGCAAGATTTGATTGAGACTGAAAAATGAATCACATTAGTTTGAGTTTAAGCATACTCAAAAGTTTGTTGCGCGCCTTGCAAAACTGCAATACCTGCATGCAGAATCAAGAACATAGACAAGTACAGGTAGATGAGATTAAGTGATTAGAGTAAAAATTCCCAGATACCTCCTTAAGCAATTTTCACCCCTAAGAGCATGACACTAGTCTCCGGTGCTTTCCTGGAATCAATTATGTTCAAGTCACTGTCACCCTCGATATCCATCTCGAGCCTGGTATCTCCATTTCCACTGTGATTCTGTTCAAGGCCAAAGTTCTGCACCCCTTCCTTGGAATGCAATTTTTCGCCATCAGCAATGACATATTTTCCCCTGTTAGCTTCCTCAACTTGTACTCTATTAGCATTATATTCCACATCAATTGCAAAATAAGTGTGAACAGCTGACCCCGTCTCAAAAAGCTCACAATTGAAGAAAATAACTTTGTCCGCTGATCTCAGATCCTTTGCTCGCACAAAATCTTTCCAGCCACTAGATAAGACATAACTGTTACTTCCCTTACAGACACCATAGCGAAAATTCCAGAGTGTCATCGACTGGTCATAGAAAGCTAGCTTATGACCTACGTCGCTAGCAGTAAGTACCTTTTCAAATAGACAGGTACGTGTACAATCTTGTTGCCTCTGTGCCTGGAAAATATTGACAGACCTGCAAGAAAGGCTACCAGCAATGCAGACTTGTTTCTGAATATTTGGTTCTTGTGCAATGTTGTCTGTCTTTCGCAAGCTTTCATCGACACTATCATATGCCATCTCTGCTTCCTCCTCTGTCTTAAAAATCCCTATGCAGGTCCAGTTATGATTTACATAAACATGTGCTGCCCAGTTCTCATTCATTAGAGCAACGACTCCCTTAGAACTCGAACTACGAATAGTTTTATCATGCCTTGCACGCTTGGTACATGATTGATTATGACTCAAACTGGTCGAACCTGAAGCTTTGCCGAACATATGTGCTGACATTCATGAGATCCTTCATTGTTTACTGCAATCACAGGAAAGTTAGTAAATGAAACAAGTTAATACATTTCATTCCTAAACTATCAAAACCTGCAGAGAAAATGATCTGCAGCAAGTAACTCATATTTAAAGTCCAAACTAGAAACTGGAAAGGAAAAAGGTTTGAAGGAAACACATCCATACTTATGATTTAAACTAAAATATAGAATATAATGTATTTTTTCACATAAGAATAAAAAGAGATCTCATTTATGTATTTATTAATTAGCTCAACTAAAAAACTACTTTTGGAACTACATTTTCTGCATTCTATGTTTCCCAACTCTCTCATCCCAGTCAGGGGGAGGATCTAGTAAGGGGCTATGTGGGACATGTGTCACCCTTAAACATAATTTTATATTTTTTATAATTAATTTTTTTGAAAATATATGAAAATGCCCCCTGAAAATACAAAATTATAACAGTGTATTCACAAAATACGATCCATATATCAGTGTAATTTAATTCCTGGATCTCTCACAACCAAAGTAATAGAGGGGGTTTTCATACATCAAACATGCATCAGATGTCTAAAAATTCCCAATAAAATGATCACAACCCTTTCTAGGAATAAATGTAAAAACGGGCAATGATAGACACAAATATGCTTTAATCAATACAAGAAATGTCTCCTTTTAAACAATTACTATAATTTTGACTACACATTACACATTTGATTTGAAATAAAATGTTCAAATAACCTCGAAGAACACATGACACACAAAACCCGCAATCAATAATAAAATCAAATTGGTTCACACATATATATTTAAGACTTAATAAAATCTATAAATATGGCATATAACTATCCTGTAAGAGCTAAATCATGATTGGAATAATGACAATAAAACTTACAGAAATAGCTGTTAAATTCTTCTCAATTTGTTGAGCTCAAAGAAAGATCTCTAAGAGGCTAGTGCTTGTAGTTAATAGCTAATAGAATGTGTATTTATATACAGAGATATAACCAGAAATGCGTTTCTCATAATATGCCTTAACGACAATGCTAGAAGTAATGTTTTATTTGAGTCATCTTAAAATATATAAATTGTTAACTAATTATGCAACATAAAAGCCTTATCACTGAAATAGAATAAAAACTGTTATTTATTTAAATAAAATTAAAAACCTTTCTTCTCCTAAAAAGAAATTGATATAATATCCCCACTAAAGGTGGACATGTATTAAAAATTTACTAAGTTTTCAACTTCGCCTGATTAGCAAAATTAGGTATGGAGTTACTCCAACTAGAGCAACAACTTTTGCTATAATTCTAATCAATACATAATGGTTGAACATTGATGGTCTTCTTCTTTAGATCTTCTAAATAAGCTTGACAGTTTAACTTTGAATCATCTGGTTATTACCATGGAAGCGAAAAGTATTCGAACATGTGTCATATTCGTATTCGGTCAACAATCCAAACAGAGATTACGTAATAACTATTCATACTGTACCACCCTACTTAAACAAGTAGAGGCTACACAAGATAAGTCTTATTTATTAATCGAAGCAAAAACAAGCTAAACTTAATTTATTAAACTAACACAGGTTTAAAATTTTCAAAATAAAGTTCCCTAACAAGATTCAAAATAATATGGAATAGAACATATCCTTGACTTTATTTTGAAGTAGATAAACAAGCAATCACACCCCAGCTGTACCACTGACTACCTATGAAAAGAAATAAACACGAGTGAGTCAAATGTATGGTACAAAAATACCATTGAAATGTAAAATAAATGAGTATCTTTGATATAAATAATTATGTATGAAGAGGAGTAATATGATAATAAATATTTGGAGTCAAAGAAATAAACTAGTCAGACAAATCAAACAAATCGTTGAGAACAAGTAATAGACAAATAAATAGACAAATACTTTATTAAATATAGCATGTCACACTAGCAAGTTAGTTTTTTTGTTTTATATTAGCATGTTTATATTTTTTTTTTCCACAATCCTTTGATATCTACCAAACAATGATTGGAGAACTAACAATGAGAATGATCATACCAGGTAAATTAATCATAGTTAAATGAGGAGCACCATTTTTCTTTACAACAAGGGTCAGTGGTGTATGAGATATCCCTTTTTCATTTCCAGCAATCTCATTAGTGGCCTGGTTAATCGCTTTCGCTATATTTGATTCTTCAGTAGAAACCAGTTTTGTAAGATACTCCAACTGAAGATTTGAGTCAGATTGTGCATGATTTTGCAGCCTAATAACAAGAGGGACCATGGTACAATAACCTTGCAAATTTTTTCGGCTAACCAGCTAGAAAGTTAGCTGGCTTTTTCTTTAGTGGCCGAAGAGGTAAGGCTGGAGAGTTAGCTGCTCTTAATATAATTTAGGAGCTCTAGCTGCTTCTTGTTTGATGGTTGCTTTTTTAAATACAACTCTACAAATACACCCCTGAAAGTTTAAAAGTTAAAATGGAACTAATACCTTTTTGTTCACTAGGGAGTGAGCATGCTACATGTGTGATCCACTGATTAAATTCTGTAGTTTTGATTTATTATGGATTGTCTGTCTATCTTATATTTATCAGTAGACATTAAATCATCTTTGTGTTTTCTTCAGTTATATTCGAACCTAATTTCAAACTTTTCACTCAGTTAATTTTTCTCAGGTTTTGCTATATGGCTAGAGGAGCATTCTGCTATACAGAGGATAACATATTTAAATTTGGTATAGGTATTAGTGATATTATATTCTCAAATAGTCAAATAATAAAATTTGTTCACCGGGTAATAAAATTGTAGGTGTGTTAAATTTGTCAATAATTTGAGCTCTGGACACAAGTGATGCATTTTCTTTTCCCCGGGAGATTAAAATTATAATATTTCAAGTCTGTGAGCTGCTACATGTATCAATATTCGGTTTTATTTACAGTATCCAATTACTCAAAACCATTGCAGAATCTTTAAGTTTTAATCACATAAATTAGCCACTATGTATCTTTAAGTTTGTTGTTAGTCGCCAGTCCCTTTTCTTTTACCATTCTTTTATACCATTGCGTCTGTTTTCTTGTGACCAAACATTTTATATAATATCATGAAATATGATTTATAGTAAGGTGAAGTTAGAGAAACACTAGTAGAATAAAATATATAATTAAAACTACCTATTGTAAGAATGAGAGATCTACTACCCCTCCAGTTTACTCGAAGACCCAGTTATCTTTTAAAGATTAATATATGTTAAAAATCATATGGATGCATTTCAAGTGTTCATCAAGATGTTTTGGCATTCTACAAATGATGGTGAAGATGTAGATGGTTTGCCAAATGAAGGTGTTGAAATTACGTTCTATCATCTGGTAAGGATTTAAATTATACTGATAGATAACCGAGTTAATATCACTATAGAAATGGAATTGTATTAAATGAAAGAGTTAAATATCGAGGCTCATAGAGACCCAATAGATGAGTCTGTGGAGAGTTCTGCAGAGGAGGATTTTACATGGCTTTCGGATCTTTATTGGGATCATACTTTATATCTCTATTACTTCTTTTTATGAAATCATATTATCATCTAACATAAACTTTTTATTAATAATAGTTTATATATCAAATGTTCCGCAATAATGATTGATATTGTTTATTTTTATTACAGTCTAAATCATCGGCACCATTAGAACCAGACGTACACATTATCGTCCTGCAGGGTTGATTTGCTGCTCTTTGGTTTGATCATGCAGAAGTCAGACTCTTCTTTAGTTTTTTAAAATTGGGTTGATTGGCTAAATTGGATGGAGTTGTCGGAATTTATGAATAGGGTATTTAAAAATTAGTATAGTATGAGTTGGCTAATGAAATGCTTGTATTTTATTTGAAATACATGTATAATATGGTATGAGTAATATATTGGTATTAGACTTGTAATTTGGATGAGTACCTTTTTATTTCTGTTTGGATATTTTTATTGTGATGTTGCATTATTTTAGTTCCCTGTGGCTGTAAATAGTACCAGGATGGCATGCAATTTCCAGAACATTGACATCACAATGGTACATGTAAACCGATATAAAGAATGTACAAAAGACATCATGTAAAATAATATTAAATGAAAAAGAACTAAAAACCAATATGAAATAGTCATTTGACATCAGTTCTGAAAAGAAACTCAATATATTTTAAGTCAAATAACATCGGTTAGAGGAATTGGCTGATATTAAACTAAAAGATTTAACATCGGTTTCGTGAAGAAAACCAATGTCTTATCCATCATTTCAAATCGGGGGCTAATTTAAACGATTTCTGATCAAATATTTCACATCGGGCAACTAATTTAACCGATGTCTGATCTAGCATTTTACATCGGTTTATTCGAAAGAATTTAAATTAATGGCTTTTAGAGCTTGTTGATTTCATGTTTTAATGGATAAATACCTCATCATATACTCATATTCACCTAGAAATACTGTAATATAAGCTGAAATTTGTTGCAAAGACATCACATTTAATCTTAAAACCGATATATAGCACTGTAATAGACATCGGCTGTTAACCGATGTCAAAGGCTGATGACATTTAACATCACATGCGAAGACATCGATTCAGATTTTTTTTAACATTAGTTCTAAGCCGATGTCTGATCCCATATTTCTAGTAGTTCAAGTCTATCCATGGATTGAAACAAGCTCCCACGGATTGGCATAAAAAGTTTGATGAAACTGTGTTGCCATTCAGTTATATGGTTAATGAAAGTGACAAGTGTGTCTACACCAAAGTTAAAGGTAGTGAGTGTGTTATCCTGTGCCTATATATGGATGACATCTTATTGTTTGGAACCAATATTGAGATTATTAACAAGACAAAATAATTCTTGAGAAGGCATTTTGAAATGAAGAATATGGGTGAGGCTAGTGTGATTCTTGGAATCAAACTGATTCAGTCAGCTGAGGGAATAACCTTAACACAATCTCATTATATAGAGAAATCTATACTTCAGGAATATGGTTATTCACAGTGTAGAACCGTTAGTACACCCTATGATCCTAAAGTTTCCCTTGTCAAGAATACTTCAGGAGTTCCTGTGTCTCAGTTAAGGTATTCTCAGATTATTGGGAGCTTGCAATACCTTGCTAACTGTACTAGACCAGATATTTCAAATTTTGTGTCTCAGTTGGCTATATATATAAGCTGTCCAAACAGAACTCATTAGGATGCTTTTGATAGAGTACTTAGATATCTAAAAGGCACAATGTACCTTAGTTTACACTACATGAGATTTCCTAGTGTGCTTGAAGGGTACAATGATGCAAGTTGGATAGCTAAGCAGTCTGGTTCCGATGGAGTGACTGGATATGTGTTCACCTTGGCAGGTGGAGCAATATCCTGGAAGTCATGAAGACGGACTAGATGCCACGGGGATGGAGGCTGAATGGTTACACGGACTTATGTCTGCGATAGTAGACCGCTTCCTGTTATTGCTATTTATTGTAATAGTCGAACAACTATCGACAAGATTAGCAGTAAAAAGCATAATACTAAAACAAAGAGACATATCCAAGTTAGACTCAAGTCTATAAGGGGTTTAGTGACTGATAGGATTATAGCTATAGAGTTCATAGGAACTCAGAATAATATAGCGGATCCTTTGACTAAAGGACTGGAACCTGCAGTGGTCCTCAAGTCAAGGTTGGGGATGGGACTGTGAACCCATCATAATTCATCAACAGTGGGAACCCAATACACATGAGAAGAGATCCCTCGAAGTGTATTCAATATGGTAATAACAAGCTGTAAGGATGAATTGGTAGTACCATTGCTACGTTGATGATACTGCTGCATCTGAGTCTATCCCCTATAAACCTAGAAGGTACTGACACTGCTAGAAAAGTAAGAGTGTTAAAACTTTGAATGGGATCAAGTCATTTGACGAGATAGAGGCAGTATATCTCAGGAGATGCCCAGCTAAGCGAATGTAATTATGTGATCGTAATTAGAGGAGAAAGGGTTATTCCTTGAAGCATTCGATTAACAGGATGGAGATAAAACCATTAATGTCTCAAAGCCGTAGATTGGAACCATAGCCGTTGACTTGTCGTCGTCTATGGAACATGGTTATACTAAACATATTAAGATTCAAGGTGAAACATTCCATCTGAATCCGGTAGCCATTGAAGTAGAGAACTTAGGAGGGTTCAAACCTGAAAGGGTACCGACTCTGAAAAATAAGTCATGATGAAAAAAACTGATCTCATTTCTATATGGATTTGTGGGGAATTGTTAGAAAAAATTGGATTTTAGATCATAGTTTTATTATGTTCTTGATGATAATCATAAAATCTAATGATTGGAAGTTATTCAATGATATGTGAACTTAAACTTTCATGTATGGTTTTAAGAATTTTTCATAATGAAATCCATAGAGAATTAGAGTTAAACTTAGTGGCTTGAAAGAACTTGAAAAAAGAGAATATGTTTTGTCCCACATTAAAAATAAATAAAGGGGGTATTGGCTTTATATAGTATCACACACATGGGTAGTGTACAACTACAAAGGTGTGTGATGGTGCATTGTGTTCTTGTGTGCTTCATGCGCATATACACACACGCGCGTGTCGCCGCCCCGCCCTGCCACACACCGGACCAGACCGGGTCGGGTCGGGTCGAAGGGCGATTTGGGAGAATATCTCAGCATCTCGCGTACGCGAGGTGACCTGGGTGAGGATTTTATTTATTTGTGATTTAATATTTTAATTAGAATTTATTTATCACGTATAAATAACTTTGCTTCTCGCAAAAGTTATAACCATTCGAACTCACTTTCAGACTTCGTGCAACTGTCTTGCTGACTTGCTTTCACTCCAATTTAATGTGATGACAATTAGACATGCCATCTTCTTTCTTGAGCAAATTCCACGGGGAAAGAGTTTCGATAGAATTTAATAAAGGGTTTGTATGTTAACTCTGTATCCTTATTATCACTGATTTTAGACAGGTCCTCGTTTCCAAAAAAACATTTTCATTGAGATCTTTAGCCTTGAGCATGTACCATTGTGAAGCATCCTGGACCTTATTCAACAAAGGATTGACATATTTAGGCATGATGACCCCTTTTCCAAATAATTAGGCTTATACTGGTGTATGTTTTAACAAATCTCGTATTGACAGAAAATCAAATTCGATCAATAATAAACTGACTGAAACTTAACTAAGCTACGAGTGCTACCTAAACTTGGGTTGTGTTTCTACCTGGTGATCGGGGATTAATTGGGAAAATAGAATAAAAAGACCCATTGGGATGGATGTGTGTATATATACTTGAGTTAGAGACTTCTTTCTAGTTATGATTTGGATTTTGTATCCTTATTTAAAAATTTCAAATGTGTTTGAAATTGGATTTTATCTCAATTGATAATGGAAATCTGAAAGACGCTGCAATTTAATTTAAAATAAATTGATCAAATTATATAAAAAAACATTTATAGAAATTAGAATCATTAAATCAGTACAAGAAATCTCCAATTTAACAAAAAAATTGCCAACAAAAATCTATCTGTTAATAATTATCAACTGATTGCCGACCAATTTCAAACTTTTGAAAGGTATACACAACATCAACTGTCTCCAAACGGGTGAGTAATGAAAAGTTGCCAACAAAATTTTCTGTATGCAAAACCAAAAGTTATAACGGAATTATTAATGAATTTCCAACAAATATATAACTATAGAATACTAACAGAAAACTAATAGTTTACTAAGGGATTAGTAAAGTAAACTGCATTTTCCCATTTTAGCCCAACTTGTATTCCGTTAGTAATCGGTTAATAACTATGAATACGTTATCTTTGTTTCCTTGCTAATCTGTTATGATTGTAGATCAGTTGTATTTGTTCTATTACCAATCTGTTGCAATTCTATATGGCTCGTGCATATTTTTGTCACTAAGCTCTTGTAGAATTTTACCATATATGTCACACCCTAATTAATATATGACAATTAATATTTTTAATTAAATTTTAATATTTGTAATGAACATATATATATATATATATATAATAAATAAATGTATATTTTTTTAAAAAATAATACATGATTTTATAATAATTTATGTAAATATTTTTCATAATTTAATAATAATTCTATTCATAGTCAAGAGAAATCCATAATTTCTCCGGGGCTCATGTTGAATCCTACTAGATCTACGAACAATCCGTGTTTCCTTAACAAGATTAGTTTTAATATTTTAATGTACATCCTGATCTTATTTCAACTCTGGTTCAATGTTATCATGTGATTCCAGATCTTCATCGAAATCTATTATCCTCCCACTGGTTTTATTAAAAAGTAGTTCTCACTCAAAAAATACAACGGTCTGAGGAACAAACACTTTGTTCTCGCAAGGATTATAAAAACTATTCCCTTTAGTCTCACTTGGGTATTTCACAGAATATCATTTTCTTAATTTTGGTCCGAACTTGTCTTTTGACACACTTTAGTCGGAACTTGATTAAGTGTATATGCAATCGGTTCTAAAGCATACCGTGGAAACTGATTGGAAGATCCGCTTGACTCATCATCGATCGTACTATGTCCAACAAAATATGGTTTCTCCTCTCAGAATCTTTATTCCATTGAGGTGTTCCAAAAGTAGTAAGTCATGATACAATATCCCACTCCTTCAAGAATCTCTTGATTTTGAGGCTTAAGTATTCTTCTCCACAATCTGATCGTAAAACTTTTATACTTTCCCATGTTTGCTTTTCTACTTTGGCCTTATATTCTTTAAACACCTCAAAAGAGTCAGATTTATTCTGCATAAGACATACATATCCATATCTAATGAAGTCATCAGTAACCGTTGTGAAGTAGTATAAGCTAGCCCTTACCATCATATGCATTCTACCACATAAATCAGAATGTATAAGTCTTAATCGTTCGTTGGCCCTTTCACCTTATCGGGTAAAAGAAGCTTTAGTCATTTTAAAAATGAGACAAGGTTCGCATCTTTCGTATGATTCAAAATCAAACCTTTCCAAGTATTAATCTATATGTAACTCAGAAATGCGTTTCTCATAATATGGCTTAATGACAATGCTAGAAGTAATGTTTAATTTGAGTCATCTTCAAACTTATTAATTGTTAAGTAATTATGCAACATAAAAGCCTTATCACATGAAAAACTTTCTTCTCCTAAAAAGAAATTGATATAATATCCCCACTAAAGGCGGGCATGTATTAAAATTTTACAAAGTTCTCAACTTCGCCTTATTAGCAAAATTAGGTATCTAGTTACACCAACTAGAGCAACAACTTTTGCTACAATTCTAACCGATACATAAAGATTGATAATTGATGGTCATCTTCTTTAGATCTTCTAACTAAGCTTGACAGTTTAACTTTCGATCATCCGGTTATTACCATAGAAGTGAACAGTATTCGAACATGTTTCATATTCGTAATCTGACAGCAATCCAAACAGAGATTACGTAATAACAATTCATACTGTAACACCCCCACTTAAACAAGTAGAGCCTACACAAGATAAGTCTTATTTATTAATGAAAGCAAAAACAAGATTTACCTTTGCTCCCTAGTAAACACTACTGAGCAAAGAATATAATAGTGCAAACAGTGTGTTCTCCAGTTATCCTCAAGAAGGATAAAGAAAAAACCTTTCTTCTCCTAAATAAATTTGATATAATATCCCCACTAAAAGCGGGCATGTATTAAAAATTTACCAAGTTCTCAACTTCGCCTTATTAGCAAAATTTGGTATCGAGTTACTCCAACTAGAGCAACAACTTTTGCTACAATTTTAATCGATACATAAAGATTGAACATTGATGGTCTTCTTCTTTAGATCTTCTAAATAAGCTTGACAGTTTAACTTTCAATCATCCGGTTATTACCATAGAAGTGAATAGTATTCGAACATGTTTCATATTGGTATTCGGTCAACAATCCAAACAGAGATTACATAATAACTATTCATACGGTACCACCCCACTTAAACAAGTAGAGGCTACACAAGATAAGTCTTATTATTAATGGAAGCAAAAACAAGCTAAACTTAATTTATTAAACTAACAGAAGTTTAAAATCTTCAAAATAAAGTTCTCTAACAAGATTCAAAGTAATATGGAATATAACATATCCTTGACTTTATTTTCAAGTAGATAAACAAGCTAAAATTTGGGCATTACTCATCAGACCCCTGCTGTACCACTGACTATATGTGAAAAGAAATAAACACGAGTGAGTCAAATGTCCAATACAAAAATATCATTAAAATGTAAAATAAATGAGTATCTTTGATATAAATAATTAGGTATGAACAGGAGTAATATGACAGTATATATTTAGAGTCATAGAAATAAACTAATCAGACAAATCAAACAAATCGTTGAGAACAAGTAAGGTGGGTACTAATAAGTGCATCGTATAAAACCTTTGCTCCCTAGTAAACACTACTGAGCAAAGAATAGAATAGTACAAACAGTATCTTCTCCAGTTATCCACAAGAAAGATAAAATCAAAATTTTAAATATTCTCACAAACAAACAAAGATCATGATCTTAATCATGCCTCATACGCCGAGACGTGCTCGTATACTCACAGAACTAATAAGATTTAGTATCGAGAACACCAAAGACTATAAAAATTTTATGAGTAATTTACCCACACATATAAGTTTAACACCCCGTAAGAAATGGATACAAAATGTTTCCAACAGTTCTGAAAATAAAATATGTACGTGACAAATCAAGTATAGTGAAACATGGATCAAAATGGTTAAGGAACAACAAATGTGGCCAAGTACGATTAATAAGTGTACATATATCAACTTAACAAAATATCATAAGAAAATAAGTATGGGGGACAAAATATGATAAGGCAATAAGTATAGGGGAGGAAAATATATTTTAAATAATGAGAGAATGGAAGATTCTCGTAACTCGTATTTCTTCTTAAAATATTTTATAATGCTGCTATTTAACCTAACTCCGATCTATAATATCAAAAGAAATATAACTTATAAATGCCAAATTCTAAAACCACTTAAAATTAACAAAAAATAATATTTTATTCTCTACCACATTTTAGAGTGATTTAAATAGATAACTGACAAATATGTGAATTATATATAACTCGTTTATAGATTATAAATGAAATTTTATTAATTTACAAAAGTAACATATAAATCTTTAAGTACATAACTTCATAAAAAGTAGGTAAAAATAAATTATACACTCATTTAACAAGAATTGCATACAATAAATTCTAACAATAATTTGATAAATGGGCTCCATCCAAGGATTTGAGGGTCTCACCGATGATCTTATGTAAAATAGATCAAAAGAATGAAGGATAGTACCTATATATCTACCTGGGCTATTGTGATGGATTTAATGAGCTCAATTCCTGAAATTTTAACACATAGAAATGATATATTTAATAGAGTCATATTGTTGGGTCCTAGTTGATGTTATAGGTAATTTTAAATTAAAATATCAAAATGAAGTCATGACACAAGAAAATTATAAGAGAAATTAATGCAAGATTTGATTGAGACTCAAAATGAATCACATTAGTTTGAGCTTATGTTTTGAAGGCTCTTTTTATTTAAAACCAACAAGAAAATGAAAAAATTAAGCATACTCAAAATTTTGTTGCCTTGCAAAACTGCAATACCTGCATGAATCAAGAACATAGACAAGTACAGGTAGATGAGATTAAGTGATTATGTTCAAGTCACTGTGATTCTGTTCAAGGCCAAAGTTCAAGGCTCCATCTATTCGAGCCTGTTCATTTCCACTGTGATTCTGTTCAAGGCCAAAGTTCTGCACCCCTTCCTTCAAAGGCAATTTTTCGCCATCAGCAATGACATATTTTCCCCTGTTATATTCCACATCAATTGCAAAATAAGTGTGAACAGCTGACCCCATCTCAAAAAGCTCACACTTGAAGAAAATAACTTTGTCCGCTGATCTCAGATCCTTTACTCGCACAAAATCTTTCCAGCCACTAGATAAGACATAACTGTTACTTCCCTTCCAGACACCATAGCGAAAATTCCAGAGTGTCATCGACTGGTCATAGAAAGCTAGCTTATGGGAATCGCATGGGAAGCAACTAGCATACATTTTCATCGACACTATCATATGCCATCTCTGCTTCCTCTGTCTTAAAAATCCCTATGCAAGTGCAGTTATGATTTACATAAACATGTGCTGCCCAGTTCCCATTCATTAGAGCAACGACTCCCTTAGAACTCGAACTACGAATAGTTTTATCATGCCTTGCACGCTTAGTACATGATTGATTATGACTCAAACTGTTCGAACCTGAAGCTTTGCCGAACATAAGTGCTGTGACATTCATGACATCCTTCATTGTTTACTGCAATCACAGGAAAGTTAGTAAATGAAACAAGTTAATACATTTCATTCCTAAACTATGGAAACCTGCAGAGAAAATGATCTGCAGCAAGTAACTCATATTTAAAGTCCAAACTAGAAACTGGAAAGGAAAAAGATTTGAAGAAAACACATCCATACTTATGATTTAAAATAAAATATAGAATATAATGTATTTTTTAACATAAGAATAAAAAGGGATCTCATTTATGTATTTATTAATTAGCTCAACTAAAAAACAACCTTTGGAACTACATTTTTTGTATTCTACGTTTCCCAAACTAATACAGGGGGTTTTCATACATCAAACATACATCAGATGTCTAAAAATTCCCAATAAAATGGTCATAACCCATTCTAGGAATATATGTAAAAACCCCATGATAGACACAAATATGCTTTAATCAATAGAAGAAATGTCTCATGTTACACAATTACTAAAATTTTGACTATACATTATACATTTGATTTGAAGTAAAATGTTCAAATAACCTCGAAGCAGACATGACACACAAAACCCCCAGTACTGACAATCAATAATAAAATCAAATTCGTTCACACATATATATTTAAGACTTAATAAA
Organism: Apium graveolens; assembly: GCF_009905375.1. Taxonomy (NCBI): domain Eukaryota; kingdom Viridiplantae; phylum Streptophyta; class Magnoliopsida; order Apiales; family Apiaceae; genus Apium; species Apium graveolens. Next base: position 312,641,224 of record NC_133651.1, read on the forward strand.
ATCTATAAATATGGCATATAACTATGGTGTAAGAGCTAAACCATGATTGGAATAATGACAATAAAACTTACAGAAATAGGTGTTAAATTCTTCTCAATTTGGTGAGCTCAAAGACAGATCTCTTAGAGGGGCTGGTGCTTGTAGTTAATAGCTAATATAGACGTTAAGCAGTTCAAAATTTTCAAATTTTGCTTCGGTTATCAAAGTTTTTGGGGCTAAAAAAAATTTAATTTTCAGGGTGCTACATAAGTCAATTTAAACGTTTGAATTAAAACATAAAAATAACACAAAATGATAGCAGAAAAGAAGCCAGAAAAGAAGCCACTAACAAAGAAAAGAATTTAATTATTTTCAAAAAAGGAAAAGAAAAGAATTTAAATGAGATTTCCAATATTTTGTGATTAAATCATTCATGTAGATTCTTTAAACTAGTCAGCAATATTTCAAAATATGTTATATACTATTTTGGTATCAATTCATAGTTATATTATCCATCCTTATTCCTTAAGATAAGTGTCTAAATACAAATATGAGGGACATATATAGCCATCATGTAATAATGCTCTCCTGATAATCTCACATTTATGGGGTATATTCATTTTCGATTTTAAAAAATTCATAACAATTCGTGAATTTTAAAAAAACATTTTGTAGATTTTAATTATTCGTGGATTTTGACAGAAAAATCTTGCCCAGTCTTGATGATTTTGAGAATTATTCTAGAAATTTTTCAAAATCTCATGCACTTTAAAAAGATTTTAAAATATTAAAAATATTCTAGCAAATTTATCAAAATCTACCACTTTTTCAAATAAAAACAAATCCATGAACTTTTGATACCATCGTAATTTGATGGATTTTTAAAATTTTAAATTGAATAAACTCAGATTTTTAAATAATTTTTTCCCATCTATATTGAATATCATCAGATTTTAAAAGATTTTTTAAAATTTAAATTAAATACCTTTTGATTTCAAGAATTCGACAAACCACATATGACTTCTTTCAAATTTTAATCCCAAATTTGAATCCCAAATTTTAATCCCAAGCTTATTTCAAAAATTGTAAAATTTTGAGGGATAATATCTTGTGATCGAAAATTTTATTAGTTAATATAAACAATTGTTTGTTTATAGTAGGAATATTTGACACATTTAAGCAGTGAGGGTTAATTGGGCTTAAAGTCCCTCAAGGGTAATGGCAAACAATGGCCCGCCTTGACCCATATCCATTCTAAAATTTTAGATAAACACCCTCTTCATTTACCCATAAAACATAGTAGAAGGCTTGAAGGCCAACTTTATAGTTAACAGCCGAAATGAATCACGGGTCAAACCTTAACTAGCAAGAGGTATGAAGTACTTCTTTTAAATTCACGAAAATCAAAGATAATATATATGTGTTAAAGCTATGGTTACTGCTACGCTCTCTTACTTTTCTTTGTTCTTAAAGTTTCTGACTTGCATGCTGTTTACCTAATGCTTCGTTGCGTTAACTGTTATCTTGGTCTTTCCCTGCTAAATACAATATATAATTGGCTTTATGTTGCTCTAATAGTTAGTATTATTTCCAACAAAATATTCTATATACAATAAAATTTATTAAAATTAAATCACACAATAATTATAATACAAGTTAATTACCATATTGAAAATATATGACCGAATACATTAAAAGTGCCTAAATTTACAACAAAGTAAAAATATCTATACGTGATTTGGTAATTTTGAGCTCATGTATATATCAAATAATTCATAATTTCAAATAAACGACGAGAAAAAAAAAACTATCAAGTGTGACAATTGTAAGTCTGCTTCGTTCAAAAGTTATAACCATTCGAACTCACTTTCAGACTTCATGCAATTGTCTTGCTGGCTTGCTTTCACTCCAATTTAATGTGATGACTATTGGACATGCCATCTTCTTCCTTGAGCAAATTCCACGAGGGAAAGACTTTCGATAGAATTTAATAAAGGGTTTGCATGTTAACTCCGTATCCTTATTGTCACTAATTTTAGACAGGTCCTCGTTTCCAAATAAGTATTTTCATTGAGATCTTTAGCCTTGAGCATGTACCATTGTGAAGCATCTTGCACCTTATTCAACAAAGGATTGACAGATTTAGGCATGATGACCCCTTTTCCCCAATAATTAGGCTTATACTGGTGTATGTTTTAACAAATCTCGTATTGACAGAAAATCAAATTTGATCAATAATAAACTGACTGAAACTAAACTAGGCTACGAGTGCTACCTAAACTTGGGTTGTGTTTGTACCTGGTGATCAGGGATTAAGTGGGGAAATAGAATAAAAAGACCCATTGGGGTGGAGGTGTGTATATATACTTGAGTTAGAGACTTCTTTCCAGTTATGATTTGGATTTTGTATCCTTATTTAAAAATTTGAAATGTGTTTGAAATTGGATTTTATCTCAACTGATAATGAAAATCCGAAAAAGGTTGCGATTTAAGTTTAAAATAAATTGATCAAATTATAGAAAAAACATACATATGGAAATTAGAATAATTAAATCAGTACAAGAAATCTTAAATTTATCAAAAAAAGTTACCAACAAAAATCTATCTGTTAATAATTATCAACTGATTGCCGACCAATTGCAAACTTTTGAAAAGTATACACAACATCAACTGTTTCAAAATGGGCGAGTAATGAAAAGTTGCCAACGAAATTTTCTGTTGGCAAAACTAAAAGTTATAACGGAATTAATAATGAATTGCCAACAAATATATAACTATAGAATACTAACAGAAAACTAATAATTTACTAAGGGATTAGTAAAGCAAACCGCATTATCCCATTTCAGCCCTACTTGTATTCCGTTAGTAATCAGTTAATAACTATGGATATGTTATCTTTGTTTTCTTGCTAATCTGTTATGATTAGTCGATCAGCTGTATTTGTTCTATTACCGATCTATTGCAATTCTATATCGCTCGTGCATATTTTTGTCACTAATCTCTTGTAGAATTTTACCATATATGTCACACCCTAATTAATATACGACAACGATAATATCATATTTGGATAAAAAATACATGCAGACTCGACGATGAATTAAATTATGTCGGTAACCAACTAATTAATTATTAGTCATGGATTAAAATATTGTTCGAATTATGTGTTCACGTTCTGAAAATGAGAAGAAAATTTGGTGTTGGTATTTGTATTTTAAGTATATCACACGAAAGTACATAAACACAATACTCAAAACTTAGTGTCGGTAGACTTTGTGTTTACCTTTCAGGTTCAAAACATACTATGAGATACACAAAATTAATATTTTTAATTAAATTTTAATATTTGTAATGAACATATATATATATATATAATAAATAAATGAATACTTTTTTAAAAAATAATACATGATTTTATAATAATACATGTTAATATTTTAATAATTTAATAATAATTTTGTTCATAGTCAAGCGAAATCCATAATTTCTCTCGGGCTCAAGGCGAATCCTACTAGATCTACGAACAACCCGTGTTTCCTGAACATGATTACTTTTAATATTTTGATGTACATCCTGATCTTATTTCAACTATGATTCAATGTTATCATGTAATTCTTGATCTTCATCAAGATCTATTGTCCTCCCACTGGTTTTCTAAAAAAGTAGTTCTCACTTAAGAAATACAACGGTCTGAGCAACAAACACTTTGTTCTCGCAAGGATTATAAAAACTATTCTCTTTAGTCTCACTTGGGTATCCGACAAAATAGTATTTATCTAATTTTGGTCAAAATTTGTCTTTTGACCCACTTTATTCGGAACTCGATGACGTGTATATGCAATCGGTTCTAAAGCATACCCTGGAAACTGATTGGAAGATCCGCTTGACTCGTCATCGATCGTACCGTGTTCAACAAGGTATAGTTTCTCCTTTCAGAATCTTATTCCATTGAGGTGTTCCAAAAGTAGTAATTCATTATACAATATCGCATTCCTTCAAGAATCTCTTAAATTTGAGGTTTTAGTATTTTTCTCCACGATCTGATCGTAAAACTTTTATACTTTCCCATATTTGCTTTTCAACTTTGGCCTTATGTTCTTTAAACACTTCAAAAGTGTCAGATTTATTCTGCATAAGACATACATATCCATATCTAATGAAGTCATCAGTAAACATTCTGAAGTAGTATATGCTAGCCCTTACCATTATAAGCATTCTACCAGATACATCACAATGTATAAGTCGTAATCGTTCGGTGGCCCTTTCACCTTATCGGGTAAAAGAAGCTTTAGTCATTTTACAAATGAGACAAGGTTCGCATCCTAGGTATGATTCAAAATCAAACCTTTCCCAGTATTCATCTATATGTAACTCAAAAATGTGTTTCTCATAATATGGCTTAACGACAATGCTAGAAGTAATATTTTATTTAAGTCATCTTAAAATATATGAATTGTTAACTAATTGTGCAACATAAAAGCCTTATCACTGAAATAGAATAAAAACTGTTATTTATTTAAATAAAATGGTACCTTTCTTCTCCTAAAAATAAATTGATATAATATCCCCACTAAAGGCGGGCATGTATTAAAAATTTATCGAGTTCTCAACTTCGCCTCATTAGCAAAATTAGGTATGGAGTTACTCCAACTAGACCAACAACTTTTGCTACAATTCTAATCGATACATAAAGATTGAATATTGATGGTCTTCTTCTTTAGATCTTCTAAATAAGCTTGACGGTTTAACTTTGAATCATCCGGTTATTATCATAGAAGTGAACAATATTCAAACATGTTTCATATTCGTATTCGGTCAACAATCCAAACAGAGTTTAACTTTGAATCATCCGGTTATTATCATAGAAGTGAACTCATATTTCTTCATAAAATATTTTATAATGCTGCTATTTAACCTTACTCCGATCTATATTATCAAAAAAAATATAACTTATAAATACCAAATTCTAAAACCACAAAAAATTAAGTTAACAAAAAATAATATTTTATTCTCTATCACATGCTAGAGTGATTTAAATATATAAGTGACAAATATGTGAATTATATATAACTGGTTTATATATTATAAAAGAATTTCTATTAATTTACAAAAGTAACATATAAATCTTTAAGTACATGACTTTATAAAAAGTAGGCAAATATAAATTATACACTCATTTAACAAGAATTGCACACAATAAATTCTAACAATATTTTGATAAATGGGCTCCATCCAAGGATTTGAGGGTCTCACTGTTGATCTTATGAAAAATTGATCAAAAGAATGAAGGATAGTACCTATATATCTACGTGGGCTATTATGATGGATTTAATGAGCTCAATTCCTGAAATTTTAACACATAGAAGTGATACCTTTAATAGAGTCATATTGTTGGGTCCTAGTTGATGTTAGGTAATTTAAAAATAAAATATCAAAATGAAGTCATGACACAAGAAAATTATAAGAGAAATTAATAAGATTTGATGGGGACTAAAAAATGTATCACATTAGTTTGAACTTATGTTTTGAAGGCTCTTTTTATTTAAAATCAACAAAAAAATAAAAAAATTAAGCATACTCAAAATTTTGTTGCCTTGCAAAACTGCAATACCTGCATGCAGAATCAAGAACATAGACAAGTACATGTAGATGAGATTAAGTGATTAGAGTAAATGTTCCCAGATACCTCCTTAAGCAATTTTCACCCAGAAGAGCATGACACTAGTCTCATGTGCTTTCCCGGAATCAGTTATGTTCAAGTCACTGTCACCCTCGATATCCATCTCGAGCCAGGTATCTGCATTTCCACTGTGATTCTGTTCAAGGCCAAAGTTCTGCACCCCTTCCTTCGAATGTAATTTTTCGCCATCAGCAATGACATATTTTCCCCTGTTACCTTCCTCAACTTGTACTCTATTAGCATTATATTCCACATCAATTGCAAAATAAGTGTGAACAGCTGACCCCGTCTCAAAAAGCTCACACTTGAAGAAAATAACTTTGTACGCTGATCTCAGATCCTTAGCTCGCACAAAATCTTTCCAGCCACTAGATAAGACATAACAGTTACTTCCCTTCCAGACACCATAGCAAAAATTCCAGAGTGTCATCGACTGGTCATAGAAAGCTAGCTTATGGGAATGGCATGGGAAGCAACTAGCATACATTTTCGGAATCACAATTCTGTAGAGCATACCTACGTCGCTAGCAGTAAGTACCTTTTTAAATAGACACGTACGTGTACAATCTTATCGCCTCTGTGCCTGGAAAATATTGACAGAGCTGCAAGAAAGGCTACCAGCAATGCAGACTTGTTTCTGAATATTTGGTTCGTGTGCAATGTTGTCTGTCTCTCGCAAGCTTTCATCGACACTATCATATACCATCGCTGCTTCCTCCTCTGTCTTAAAAATCCCTATGCAAGTCCAGTTATTATTTACATAAACATGTGCTGCCCAATTCCCATTCATTAGAGCAACGACTCCCTTAGATAAATCAATAAGACCCGTATTTTCGATAAACGGGAGCTTTTATTAAACTATCCCAATTATCACTTCGTAGTACGTGTAACCAGGCGCTGAGACCAAGACCGCAGTAGAAATTGTACTGATTTAGATAATTATCTCGAAAACCGATACCGTTTGGATCAGTTTTTATAAATAAACGTACCGTTTTATATCCGGAATGATCCAACGGGATACTAATTTTCCGTAATTATAAATAGCCTTTTTCCGTATTTTATTTCGTATCAAAATCATTTGCAGATAGTTAATTCTATAATTTTCAGAGAAAAACCCTAATTACAAAAACTGTTCTAAGAATCAAACAACAAAATGAAGGCGTTAACGATCTCTGTTTTCAAAGCTTGAGTAACCAAAACGAAGGATTTGAAGTGTTCTATCAGATTCTGAGCTTTGTTTCACTGCAGAATCAAAGGTTTATTTTCTGGAAATTTATTTATTTTCGAATTAAATTTATTAAAAATATGAATTTTTGTTCGGATGATTGTTTGTTTGATTTGATGACTGCATGTTGTAGAGCTTGTTTTCCTGATGATTTTGATATATTATACGTCTGATTTGGAGTTCAATAACATGTTCAAATTTGAGTTTGATTTTTAAATTTTAAAATTAGGGTTTATAACCCGTATGAATGTTCTTAATTGAAATTTGGGGGTTTCTTATTCTGAAATAGATTGATGTTGTGGTATAGTGTATTGTATTCTCTGTGAAATTTGCAATCTAGTCGTACAAGTTTCATGAATCAACGAGGTCTGTAGAGAAGGGAGTTGTGTTTTGAAGTTTACGTCGAACCCGCCGGAAACCGGCGAGTTTCTTGATCAAATTCCGGCCAAGTCTGGGGTTATTGATGAATTTTGATTGCAGATATAGGTTCCTGGTGTTGTGTAGTTTAATTCTGGAGGTAATGGTGGTGGGAGGATGCCGGAGGTGAATTCTCCAGCCACCCCTGACTTTCCGGTGACTGGAACTGCAAAATTGCAGTTTGTTCCCTGTACTTTTGAAAACGATGAAGTTTGGTCCCCCAGGTTTCCAGACTTTGCAAAAATTGGATTCCTGTTTTAAAAATGTTTAAAAATCATATTTCATATTTATTTTTATTATAAAAATTCGTTTTTAATTTCTGAAAATTCTAAAAATTAGTATTTTATTTCCGAAAATTATTTTTAATTCAGAAATAAATCTGAATTAATTAGTTAATTAATTTCAGTTAATTTTTAATCGATTAATTGGTCAATTAATTTGGAAATTAATTGATTAATTGATTTAATTAATTATTAATTGATTTTAACTAATTATTTAATTAGATATAATTATTTAAAAATGATTTAAAAATTTCGAAAAATAATTTCGAGCTTTAAAATATTATTCTAAATTATTTCCAAGGTTCGATAATTAGTATAAAATTGTTTCGGAGCCAGAATTGGCCAACCGAGCACTGTTTATTAACCCAAAATTGATCCAACGACCCGTTTTAATTCCGAAAAATATTTTAAAAATCTTTTTAAATACCCGGAAGCCTATTTATGACACGAGACTTTTTTATAAATAATATATCATTGAGTACGTGATGTATTATGTGCTATATGTGACTTGTTGATTAACTATCAGTCTATATATTCGGTGTTTACTTGATTATTACATAACTTTCAATCAGTTAATTGGATTTGGGTAAAATGAAGGGTAGATAGAAGTATGTGTTGAATAGAACTCTATGAGTCGATTATTGATAGATGTTTATGATATGTGAGCAGAAGAGTCAAAGCGTAGGAAAAGAAAACATGTAGTTGAGGAATAAAACAATTGTGATTGGAAGCGAGAGCAGAATAGTAAGCTAGTACCAGGCAAGTGTTCTGAACTTTCTCGAGATATTGTGGTACTTGATAATCCTGTGATATTGCAAGTACTTTGAAGCACAGAAACCTAAACCCTGATTCCAGTTATTGATCTTGAGTTGTAACCTGATTCTTTCTAGACCATTGATTGTTGTATACCCAAACACGAACCACGAATCTATGATACTACTCCACAAATATATACAAACTAAATACCAAACGCTGAACTGAATTACTTATATACTCAATCCATGATATCTTATACTTTGAAGGACCAAATCCTTGAAACCCTGAAACATTTATTCCTTTGTTATCCAATTTTTTCATTACCCAACATCCAAGCTTTGAAATTACCTTATTGATCCTTACAAGGATTGAAACCCTTTCATTGTTAAACACTCATTGTTATTAATGATTCTGGTTATTGTTTATTATTGCTTATTCAGTTATTATGTTAGAATTTGATTATTTTTATAAACTTGTGGACCAGATTCGTGGTCAGACCATATAATGGTCAAGTTAGGCCAATATGTACCTTGGATCCAGTAGTTAGAGCAATGCTGTGTGCCTTGCTCGGGGTTAGTGCGTGACTGATCAGCAACCTACCCTTGGTTTTTTAATTAAAAGTATAATATCCAATTCTAAATCATAATCCATTGTTCACTTTATAGTAAGGTGAAGTTACAGAAACACTAGTAGAACAAAGTATATAATTAAAACTAGCTACTGTAAGAATGAGAGATCTTTTACCCCTCCAGTTTACTCCGAGACCCAATTATCTTTTAAAGATTAATATATGTTAAAAATAATATGGATGCATTTCAAGTGTTCATCAAGATGTTTTGGCGTTCTACAAATGATGGTGAAGATGTAGATGGTTTGCCCAATGAAGGTGTTGAAATTACGTTCTTTCATCTGGTAAGGTTTTAAATTATACTGATAGATAACCGAGTTGATATCACTCGAAATGGAATTGTATTAAATGAAGGAGTTAGATGTCGAGGCTCATAGAGACCCAATTGATAAGTCTCAGCCTGATCCAAGTGCTGTGGAGAGTTCTGCAAAGGAGGATTTTACAGGGCTTTCGGATCTTTATTGGGTATATGCTATATATCTCTATTACTTTTTTTAATGAAATCATATTATCATCTAACATAAACTTTTTATTAATTCTATTTTATATATCAAATGTTCCGTAGTAATGATTGATATTGTTTATTTTTATTACAGTCTAAATTATCGGCACCATTAGAACCAGACGTACACATTATCGGCTTGCAGGGTTGATTTGCTGATCTTTGGTTTGATCATGCAGAAGTCAGACTCTTCTTTAGTTTTTTGAAATTGGGTTGATTGGCTAAATTGGATGGAGTTGTCGGAATTTATGAATAGGGTATTTAAAAATTAGTATAGTATGAGTTGGCTAATGGAATGCTTGTATTTTATTTAAAATGCATGTATAGTATGGTATGAGTAATATTTTGGTATTAGACTTGTAATTTGGATGAGTACCTTTTTATTTCTGTTTGGATATTTTTGTACCAGGATGGCCTGCAATTTACAGAACATTGACATCACAATGGTACATATAAACCGATGTAAAAAATGTATAAAAGACATCATGCAAAATAATATTAAATGAAAAAGAATTAAAAAAAAATTTGAAATAGTCATTTGCCAATGGTTCTGAAAAGAAACTCAATGTATTTTAAGTCAAATAACATCGGTTAGAGGAATTGGCTGATGTTAAACAAAAAGATTTAGCATCGGTTTCGTGAAGAAAACCAATGTCTTATCCATCATTTCAAATCGGGGGGCTAATTTAAACAATATCTGATCAAATATTTCACATCGGGCAACTAATTTAACCGATGTCTGATCTAGCATCTCACATCGGTTTGTTCGAAAGAATTTAAATTAATGGCTTTTAGAGCTTGTTGATTTCATGTTCTAATGGATAAATACCTCGTAATATACTCATATTCACCTAGAAATACTGTAATATAAGCTGAAATTTGTTGCAAAGACATCACATTTAATCTTAAAACCGATATATAGCACTATAATAGACATTGACTGTTAACTGATGTCAAAGGCTGATGACATTTAACGTCACACGCGAAGACATCGGTTCAGATTTTTTTTAACATCAGTTCTAAACCGATGTCTGATCCCCTATTTCTAGTAGTGCAAGTCTATTCATGGCTTGAAACAAGCTCCCAAGGATTGACATAAAAAGTTTGATGAAACTGTGTTGCCATTCAGTTATATGGTTAATGAAAGTGACAAGTGTGTCTACACCAAAGTTAAAGGTAGTGAGTGTGTTATCCTGTGCCTATATGTGGATGACATCTTATTGTTTGGAACCAATATTGAGATTATTAACAAGATAAAATAATTCTTGAAAAGGCATTTTGAAATGAAGGATATGGGTGAGGCTAGTGTAATTCTTGGAATCAAACTGATTCAGTCAGCTGAGGGAATAACCTTAACTCAATCTCATTATATAGAGAAATCTATACTTCAGAAATATGGTTATTCACAATGTAGAATCACTAGTACACCCTATGATCCTAAAGTTGCCTTTGTCAAGAATACTTCAGGAGTTCCTGTGTCTCAATTAAGGTATTCTCAGGTTATTGGGAGCTTGCAGTACCTTGCTAACTGTACTAGACCAAATATTTCAAATTTTGTGTCTCATTTGGCTAGATATATAAGTTGTCCAAATAGAACTCATTGGGATGCTCTTGATAGAGTACTTAGATATCTAAAAGGCACAATGTACCTTAGTTTAAACTACATGAGATTTCCTGGTGTGCTTGAAGGGTATAGTGATGCAAGTTGGATAGCTAAGAAGTCTGGTTCCAATGGAGTGACTGGATATGTGTTCACCTTGGCAGGTGGAGCAATATCCTGGAAGTCAAGCAGACAGACTATAGTGACTCAATCTACATTTGAGGATGAGTTGTGTACACTAGATGCCACGGGGATGGAGGCTGAATGGTTACACGGACTTATGTCTGCGATACCTGTAGTAAGTAGACCACTTCATGCTATTGCTATTCATTGTGATAGTCGAACAACTATCGACAAGATTAGCAGTAAAAAGTATAATACTAAAGCAAAAAGACATATCCAAGTTAGACTCAAGTCTATAAGGGGTTGAGTGTTGGATAGGATTATAGCTATAGAGTTCATAGGAACTCAGAATAATATAGCGGATCCTTTGACTAAAGTACCAGAACCTGTAGTGGTCCTCAAGTCAAGGTTGGGGATGGGACTGTGAACCCATCATAATTCATCAACAGTGGGAACCCAATACACATGAGAAAAGATCCCTCGAAGTGTATTCAATGTGGTAATAACAAGCTGTAAGGATGAATTGGTAGTACCTTTGCTACGTAGATGATACTGCTGCATCTGAGTCTATCCCCTGTAAACCTAGAAGGTACTGACACTGCTAGAAAAGTAAGAGTGTTAAAACTCTGAATGAGATCAAGTCATTTGACGAGATAGAGGCAGTATATCTCTGGAGATGCCCAGCTAAGCGAATGTAATTATGTGGTCGCAATTAGAGGAGAAAGGGTTATTCCTTGAAGAATTCAATTAACAAGATCGAGATAAAACCATTAATGTCTCAAAGTCGTAGATTAGAACCATAGCCGTTGACTTGTCGTCGTCTATGGAACATGGTTATACTAAACATATCAAGATTCAAGGTGAAACATTCCATCTGAATCCGGTAGCTAATGAAGTAGAGAACTTAGGAGGGTTCAAACCTGGAAGGGTACCGACTCTGAAAAATAAGTCATGATGGGAAAAAACTGATCTCATTCATGTATGGATTTGTGGGGGATTGTTAGAAAAAATTAGATTTTAGATCATAGTTTTATTATATTCTTCATGATAATCATAAAATCTAATGATCGGAAGTTGTTCCATGATATGTGAACTTAAACTTTCATGTAAGGTTTTAAGAATTTTTCATAATGAAATCCATAGAAAATTAGAGTTAAACTTAGTGGCTTGAAAGAGCTTGAAAAGAGAGAATGTGTTTTGTCCCACATTGAAAATAAATAAAGGGGGTATTGGCTTTATATAGTATCACACACATGGGTAGTGTACAACTACTAAGGTGTGTGATGGTGTATTGTGTTCCTGTGTGCTTCATGCGCATATACACACACGCGCGTGCCGCCGCCCCGCCCCGCCACACACCGGACCGGACCGGGTTGGGTCGTGTTGAAGGGCGATGTGGGAGAATATCTCAGCGTCTCGCGTACGCGAGGCGACCTGGGCGAGGATTTTATTTATTTCTGATTTAATATTTTAATTAGAATTTATTTATCACGTATAAATAACTTTGCTTCTTTCAAAAGTTATAACCATTCGAACTCACTTTCAGACTTCGTGCAACTGTCTTGCTGGCTTGCTTTCACTCGAATTTAATGTGATGACTATTGGACATGCCATCTTCTTTCTTGAGCAAATTCCACGGGGAAAGAGTTTCGATAGAATTTAATAAAGGGTTTGTATGTTAACTCCATATCCTTATTATCACTGATTTTAGACAGGTCCTCGTTTCCAAAAAAGTATTTTCATTGAGATCTTTAGCCTTGAGCATGTACCATTTTGAAGCATCCTGGACCTTATTCAACAAAGGATTGACAGATTTAGGCATGATGACCCCTTTTCCCAAATAATTAAGCTTATTCTGGTGTATGTTTTAACAAATCTCATATTGACAGAAAATCAAATTCGATCAATAATAAACTGACTGAAACTAAACAAGGCTACGAGTGCTACCTAAACTTGGGTTGTGTTTGTACCTGGTGATCGGGGATTATGTGGGAAAATAAAATAAAAAGACCCATTGGGGTGGAGGTGTGTATATATACTTGAGTTAGAGACTTCTTTCCAGTTATGATTTGGATTTTGTATCCTCATTTAAAAATTTGAAATGTGTTTGAAATTGGATTTTATCTCAATTGATAATGGAAATCTGAAAGACGCTGCGATTTAATTTAAAATAAATTGATCAAATTATATAAAAAAACATTTATGGAAATTAGAATCATTAAATCAGTACAAGAAATCTCAAATTTAACAAAAAAAGTTGCCAACAAAAATCTATCTGTTAACAATTATCAACTAATTGCCGACCAATTTCAAACTTTTGAAAAGTATACACAACATCAACTGTTTCCAAACTGGTGAGTAATGAAACGTTTCCAACGAAATTTTCTGTTGGCAAAACCAAAAGTTATAACGGAATTACTAATGAATTGCCAACAGATATATAACTATAGAATACTAACACAAAACTAATAGTTTACTAAGGGATTAGTAAAGCAAACCGCATGGTCCCATTTCAGCCCTATTTGTATTCCGTTAGTATTCGGTTAATAACTATGGATACGTTATCTTTGTTTCCTTACTAATCTGTTATGATCGTAGATCATTATTATTTGTTCTATTACCGATCTGTTGCAATTCTATATCGGTCGTGCATATTTTTGTCACTAATCTCTTGTAGAATTTTACTATATATGTCACACCCTAATTAAGTGATTAAGTGATTAGAGTAAATATTCCCAGATACCTCCTTAAGCAATTTTCACCCCAAAAAGCATGACACAATTCTCAGGTGCTTTCCTGGAATCAGTTCTGTTCAAGTCATTGTCAGCCTCGATATCCATCTCGAGCCTGGTCTGTGATTCTGTTCAAGACCAAAGTTCTGCACCCCTTCCTTCGAATGCGATTTTTCGCCATCAGCAACTACATATTTTCCCCTGTTGGCTTCCTCAACTTGTACTCTATTAGCATTATATTCCACATCAATTGCAAAATAAGTGTGAACAGCTGACCCCGTCTCAAAAAGCTCACACTTGAAGAAAATAACTTTGTCCGCTGATCTCAGATCCTTTGCTCGCACAAAATCTTTCCAGCAACTAGATAAGACATAACTGTTACTTCCCTTCCAGACACCATAGCGAAAATTCCAGAGTGTCATCGACTGGTCATAGAAAGCTAGCTTTTGGGAATCGCATGGGAAGCAACTAGCATACATTTTCGGAATCACAAATGTGTAGAGCATACCTACGTCGCTAGCAGTAAGTACCTTTTCAAATAGACAGGTACGTGTACAATCTTGTTGCCTCTGTGCCTGGAAAATATTGACAGACCTGCAAGAAAGGCTACCAGCAATGCAGACTTGTTTCTGAATATTTGGTTCTTGTGCAATGTTGTCTGTCTTTCGCAAGCTTTCATCGACACTATCATATGCCATCTCTGCTTCCTCCTCTGTCTTAAAAATCCCTATGCAAGTCCAGTTATGATTTACAAAAACATGTTCTGCCCAGTTCCCATTCATTAGAGCAACGACTCCCTTAGAACTCGAACTACCGATAGTTTTATCATGCCTTGCACGCTTAGTACATGATTGATTATGACTCAAACTGTTCGAACCTGAAGCTTTGCCGAACATATGTGCTGTGACATTCATGAGATCCTTCATTGTTTACTGCAATCACAGGAAAGTTAGTAAATGAAACAAGCTAATACATTTCATTCCTAAACTATGGAAACCTGCAGAGAAAATGATCTGCAGCAAGTAACTCATATTTAAAGTCCAAACTAGAAACCGGAAAGGAAAAAGATTTGAAGAAAACGCATCCATACTTATGATTTAAAATGAAATATAGAATATAATGTATTTTTTAACATAAGAATAAAAAGAGATCTCATTTAAGTATTTATTAATTAGCTCAACTAAAAAACTACTTTTGGAACTACATTTTGTGCATTCTACATTTCCCAACTCTCTCATCACAGTCACACTCCGGGGAGGATCTAGTAAGGGGCTATGTGGGACATGTGTCACCCTTAAACAAAATTTTATATTTTTGGTAATTAAATTTTTTTATTATTAATTTTTTTGAAAATATATGAAAATATCCTCCGAAAATACAAAGTTATAAATGTGTATTCGCAAAATATAATCGATATATTAGTGGAATTTAATTCCTGGATCTCTCACAGCCAAACTAATACAAGGGGTTCTCATACATCAAACATGCATAGGATGTTTAAAAATTTATGAGAAGAATAAATGTAAAAACTGCCCATGATAGGCACAAATATGCTTTAATCAATACAAGAAATGTCTCCTATTACACAATAGCTATAATTTTGACTACACATTACACATTGGATTTAAAGTAAAATGATCAAATAACCTGGAAGAACACATGACACACAAAACCCCCAGTACACAATCAATAATTAAATCAAATTGGTTCACACATATATATTTAAGACTTAATAAAACCTATAAATATGACAATAAAACTTATAGAAATAGGTATTAAATTCTTCTCAATTTGGTGAGCTCTAAGACAGATCTCTTAGAGGGGCTGGTGCTTATAGTTAATAGCTAATAGTAGGAAAGAGGCCACTAACCAAGAAAAGAATTTAATTATTTTCAAAAAAGGAAAAGAAAAGAATTTAAATGAGATTTGAAATATTTTGTGATTAAATCATTGATGTCAGATTCTTTAAACTAGTCACCAATATTTCAATTCATAGTTATATTGTTCATCCTTATTCCTTAAGGTAAGTGTCTAAATCCAAATATGAGGAATATAGCCATCATGTAATAATGCTCTCCTGATAAAATCTCTTAGTATAAACTAAAAAGCTTATGATTATTTAGAGAGCAGCATGTAGTCACACATAAAACAATTCTATTACTCTAATCTCACATTTATGGCGTATATTCATTTTCGATTTTAAAAAAATCATAACAATTCATGAATTTTAAAAAAATATTTCGTAGATTTTAATTGTTCGTGGATTTTGACAGAATTGATAGAAAAGTCTTGCCGAGTCTTGATGATTTTGGGAATTATTTTAGAAATTCTTCAAAATCTCATGCACTTTACAAATATTTTAAAATATTAAAAATGTACTAGCCAATTCATCAAAATCTACCACTTTTTCAAATAAAAACAAATCCATGAACTTTTGATACCATCGTAATTTGATGGATTTTTAAAATTTTAAATTGAATAGACTCGGATTTTAAATAATTTTTTCCAATCTATATTGAATATCATCAGATTTTAAAAGATTTTTTAAAATTCAAATTAAATACCTTTTGATTTCAAGAATTCAACAAACCACATATGACTTCTTTCAAATTTTAATCCCAAATTTGAATCCCAAGCTTATTTCAAAAATTGTAAAATTTTAGGGGATAATATCTTGTGGTCAAAAATTTTATTAGTTAATATAAACAATTTTTTGTTTATAGTACGGAATATTGGACACATTTAAGCGGTGAGGGTTCATTGGGATTAAAGTCCGTCAAGGCCTAATGGCAAACAACGACCCACCTTGACCCATATCCATTCTAAATTTTTTGATAAACACGCTCTTCATTTACCCTTAAAACATAGAAGAAGGCTTGAAGACCCGAGCTTAGCATTATAATCAGATAAAAACTTTATAGTTAACAGCCTAAATGAATCACCAGTCAAACCTTAACTAGCAAGAGGTATGAAGTACATCTTTTAAATTCAAGAAAATTAAAGGTAATCTATATGTGTTAAAGCTATGGTTAGTGGTACGCTCTCTTGCTTTTCTTTGTTCTTACAGTTTCTCCTAATGCTTTGTTGTGTTAATGGCTTTTCCTTGCTAAATACAATATGTAATCGCCTCTATGTTGCACTAATAGTTAGTATTATTTCCAACAAAATATTCTATATACAACAAAATATATTAAAATTAAATCACACAACAATTATAATACAAGTTAATTACCATATTGAAAATGTATGACCGAATACATTAAAAGTGCCTAAATTTACAATAAACTAAAAATATCTATACGTGATTTAATAATTTTGAGCTCATGTATATATCAAATAATTCATAATTTCAATTAAACGACGAGAAAAAAGAGACTATAAAGTGTGACAATTGTAAGTCTGCTTCGTTCAAAAGTTATAACCATTCGAACTCACTTTCAGACTTCGTGCAACTGTCTTGCAGGCTTGCTTTCACTCCAATTTAATGTGATGACTATTGGATATGCCATCTTCTTTCTTGAGCAAATTCTATGGGGGAAAGAGTTTCGATAGAATTTAATAAAGGGGTTGCATGATAACTCTATATCCTTATTGTCACTGCTTTTAGACAGGTCCTCCTTTCCAAATAAGCATTTTCATTGAGATCTTTAGCCTTGAGCATGTACCATTGTGAAGCATCCTGGACCTTATTCAACAAAGGATTGACATATTTAGGCATGATGACCCCTTTTCCTGAATAATTAGGCTTATACTGGTGTATGTTTTAACAAATCTCGTGTTGACACAAAATCAAATTTGATCAATAATAAACTGACTGAAACTAAACTAGGCTACGAGTGCTACCTAAACTTGGGTTGTGTTTGTACCTGGTGATCGGGGATTAAGTGGGGAAATAGAATAAAAAGGCCCATTGGGGTGGAGGTGTGTATATATACTTGAGTTAAAGACTTCTTTCCAGTTATGATTTGGATTTTGTATCCTCATTTAAAAATTTGAATTATGTTTGAAATTGGATTTTATCTCAACTGATAATCGAAATCTGAAAGACGCTGCGATTTAAGTTTAAAATAAATTGATCAAATTATGGAAAAAACACACTTATGGAAATTGAAATCATTAAATCAGTACAAGAAATCTCAAATTTACCAACAAAAGTTGCCACCAAAAATGTATCTGTTAACAATTATCAACTGATTGCCGACCAATTGCAAACTTTTGAAAAGTATACACAACATCAACTGTTTCAAAACGGGTGAGTAATGAAAGGTTGCCAACGAAATTTTTTGTTGGAAAAACCGAAATGTATAACGGAATTAATAATGAATTGCCAACAGATATATAACTACAGAATACTAACAGAAAACTAATAATTTACTAAGGGATTAGTAAAGCAAACCGCATTGTCCCATTTTAGCCCTACTTGTATTCCGTTAGTAATCGGTTAATAACTAAGGATACGTTATCTTTGTTTCCTTGCTAATCTTTTATGATTGTAGATCAGTTGTATTTGTTCTATTACCAATCTGTTATAATTCTATATCGCTCGTGCAAATTTTTGTCACTAATCTCTTGTAGAATTTTACCATATATGTCACACCCTAATTAATATATGACAACTATAGTATCATATTTGGATAAAAAATACATGCAGACTCGACGATGAATTAAATTACGTTGGTAACCAACTAATTAATTATGAGTCACAGATTAAAGTATTGTTCGAATTATGTGTTCACGTTCTGAAAACAACAATAGAATTTGGAGTTGGTATTTTCATTTTAAGTATATCACACGAAAGTTATTTTAAAAAAAAAAGTATATCACATGAAAGTACATAAACACAATACTCAAAACTTAGTGTTGGTAGATTTTCGATTTACCTTTCAGGTTCAAAACACACTATGAGATACACAAAATTAATATTTTCGATTAAATTTTAATATATGTAATGAACATATATATAATAAAATAAATGTATATTTTTTTTAAAAATAATACATGATTTTATAATAATGTATGTAAATATTTTAATAATTTAATAATAATTATGTTCATAGTCAAGAGAAATCCATAATTTCTCTCGGGCTCATGGCGAATCCTACTAGATCTACGAACAACCCGTGTTTTCTGAACATGATTACTTTTAATATTTTGATGTACATCCTAATCTTAATTCAACTATGGTTCAATGTCATCATGTGATTCTGGATCTTCATCGAAATCTATTATCCTCCCACTGGTTTTTTTAAAAAGTAGTTCTCACTCAAGAAATACAACGGTCTGAGCAACAAACATTTTGTTCTCACAAGGATTATAAAAACTATTCCCTTTAGTCTCACTTGGGTATCCCACAAAAAAACATTTATCTAATTTTGGTCAAAACTTGTCTTTTGACCCACTTTAGTTAGAACTGGATTAAGTGTATATACAATCGGTTCTAAAGCATACCCTGGAAACTGATTGGAAGATCCGATTGACTCATCATCGATCATATCATGTCCAACAAGGTATGGTTTTTCTCCCAGAATCTTGATTTCATTGAGGTGTTCCAAAAGTAGTAAGTCGTTATACAATATCCCACTCCTTCAAGAATCTCTTGAATTTAAGGTTTAAGTGTTCTTCTCCATGATCTGATCGTAAAACTTTTATACTTTCCCATGTTAGCTTTTCTACTTTGGCCTTATGTTCTTTAAACACTTCAAAAGAGTCAGATTTATTCTTTATAAGACATACATATCCATATCTAATAAAGTCATCAGTAAACGGTATGAAGTAGTATAAGCTAGCCCTTACCATTATAAGGATTCTACCACATACATCACATTATATAAGTCGTAATCATTCGGTGACCCTTTCACCTTAGCGGGTAAAAGAATCTTTAGCCTATTTACAAATGAGACAAGGTTCGCATCCTTCGTATAGATTCAAAATCAAACCTTTCCCAGTATTCATCTATATGTAACCGAGAAATGCGTTTCTCATAATATGCCTTAATGACAATGCTAAAAGTAATGTTTTTTTGAGTCATCTTAAAACATATAAATTGTTAACTAATTATACAATATAGAAGCCTTATCACTGAAATAGAATAAAAACTGTTATTTATTTAAATAAAATGAAAAACCTTTCTTCTCCTAAAAAGAAATTGATATAATATCCCCACTAAAGGCGGGCATGTATTAAAAATTTACCAAGTTCTCAACTTCGCCTGATTAGCAAAATTAGGTATGGAGTTACTTCAACTAGAGCAACAACTTTTGCTATAATTCTAATCAATACATAAAGATTGAACATTGATGGTCTTCTTCTTTAGATCTTCTAAATAAGCTTGACAGTTTAACTTTAAATTATCCGGTTATTACCATGGAAGCGAAAAGTATTCGAACATGTGTCATATTCGTATTCGCTCAACAATCCAAACAGAGATTACATAATAACTATTCATACTGTACCACCCTACTTAAACAAGTAGAGGCTACACAAGATAAGTCTTATTTATTAATCGAAGCAAAAACAAGCTAAACTTAATTTATTAAACTAACAGAGGTTTATAATCTTCAAAATAAAGTTCCCTAACAAGATTCAAAATAATATGGAATAGAACATATCCTTGACTTTATTTTGAAGTAGATAAACAAGCTAAAATTTGGGCAGCACTCATCACACCCCAGCTGTACCACTGACTACCTATAAAAAGAAATAAACACGAGTAAGTCAAATGTCCGGTACGAAAATATCATTAAAATGTAAAATAAATGAATGTCTTTGATATAAATAATTAGGTATGAAGGGGAGTAATATGACAGTAAATATTTGAAGTCAAAGAAATAAACTAATCACACAAATCAAACAAATCGTTGAGAACAAGTAATAGACAAATATATAGACAAATACTGTATTAAATATAGCATGTCACACTAGCAAAGTTTTTTTATTTTATATTAGCATGTTCCACAATCCTTTGATATCTACCAAACAATGATTGGAGAACTAACTATGGGAATGATCATACCAGGTAAATTAATCATAGTTAAATCAAGAGCACCATTTTTCTTTACAACAAGGGTCAGTGATGTATGAGATATCCCTTTTTCATTTCCAGCAATCTCATTAGTGGCCTGGTTAATTGCTTTCGCTATATTTGATTCTTCAGTAGAAACCAGTTTTGTAAGATACTCCAACTGAAGATTTGAGTCAGATAGTGCATGATTCTGCAGCCTAATAACAAGAGGGACCATGGTACAATAACCTTGCAAATTTTTTCCGCTAACCAGCTAGAAAGTTAGCTGGCTTTTTCTTTAGTGGCCGAAGAGGTAAGGCTGGAGAGTTAGCTGCTCTTAATACAATTTAGGAGCTCTAGCTGCTTCTTGTTAGATGGTTGCTTTTTTAAATACAACTCTACATATACACACCTGAAAGTTTAAAAGTTAAATTTGAACTAATACCTTTTTGTTCACTAGGGAGTGAGCATGCTACATGTGTGATCCACTGATTAAATTCTGTAGTTTTAATTTATTATGGATTGTCTGTCTATCTTATATTTATCAGTAGACATTAAATCATCTTTGTGTTTTATTCAGTTATATTGGAACCTAATTTCAAACTTTTCACTCTGGTTAATTTTTTTGTATTAGGTTTTGCTATATGGCTAGAGGAGGATTCTTCTATACAGAGGATAACATAGTTGAATTTGGTATAGGTATTAGTGATATTCTATTCTCAAATAGTCAAATAATAAAATTTGTTCACCGGGTAATAAGATTGTAGGTGTGTTAAATTTGTCAATAATTTGAGCTCTGGACACAAGTGATGCATTTTCTTTTCCCCCGGAGATTAAAATTATAATATTTCAAGTCTGTGAGCTGCTACATGTATCAATATTCGGTTTTATTTGCAGTATCCAATTACTCAAAACCATTGCTGAAGTTATATTTATAAGCTAATTATCCATATACATTATTTCTTATTAGCCACTATGTATCTTTAAGTTTGTTGTTAGTCGCCAGTCCCTTTTCTTTTACCATTCTTTTATACCATTGTGTCTATTGTCATGTGACCAAACATTTTATATAATATCATGAAATATGATTTATAGTAAGGTGAAGTTACAGAAACACTATTAGAACAAAGTATATATTTAAAACTAGCTACTGTAAGAATGAGAGATCTACTACCCCTCCAGTTTACTCCAAGACCCAGTTATCTTTTAAAGATTAATATATGTTAAAAATCATATGGATGCATTTCAAGTGTTCATCAAGATGTTTTGGCATTCTACAAATGATGGAACTTAATATGAGATAAAGGAGATGGTTAGAGTTGTTCAAAGACTATGATTGCTCGATTAATTATCATCCCGGTAAAGCGAACGTGGAACGTGGTAGCAGACGCATTGAGTCGGAAGGAAAGGTTGAATGTGTTATCAGTACCTGAAGACATATATAAGGAATTTCAGAAATTGGAATTGGAGATTAAAGTTTGCAAGCCTGAGGAAGCGAAAGTATACAGTATGACTTTCCAACCAGAATTATTTGAGAAAATAAAGAAATGTCAGGAAGATGTAATGGATCAGGATATAAATCGTTTGGTAGGTGAAGAGTTATGCACGCAAAAGGATGATCAAGGTATTCTGAGGTTTTCATCTAGAATTTGGATTCCCCCACTGACGGAGCTGAAAAATGAAATTTTACAGGAGGCACATAATTCAAGGTATTCCATCCATCCAGGGAGTACCAAAATGTACAGAGATTTAAAGAAGAATTATTGGTGGCCAGATATGAAGAGGGAAATCGCGGAATGGATTAGCAAATGCTATACCTGTCAGAGAGTTAAAGCAGAGCATCAGAGACCAAGTGGATTGTTACAACCATTGGAGATTCCAGAGTGTAAATGAGAACATATTGCCATGGATTTCATAGTTGGATTACCAAGGACAAGGGCTAATCATGATGCCATTTAGGTTATAGTGGATAGACTTATCAAGTCAGCTCATTTTCTGCCTATAAATGAAAGATTTTTGCTCGACAAGTTGGTCCATATGTACCTGAAGCAAATTGTAGTTCGTGATGGAGTTCCTGTGTCTATTGTATCTGATCGAGATCTAAGGTTTAATTCAAGATTTTCTGAAGAGTTTTCAAGAATGTTTGGGAACAAGACTGAATATGAGTACGGCCTATCACCCCCAGACGGATGGCCAAAGTGAAAGAATGATCCAGAAAATCGAGGACATGTTACGTGTTTCTGCTATTGATTTCAAAGGAAGTTGGGACGAACATTTACCTCTGGTAGAGTTTGCTTACAATAACAGTTATCATACCAGCATTGGGATGCCACCCTATGAAGCCCTTTATGGACGCAAATGTAGATCTCCAATATATTGGGACGAAGTAGGAGAACGCAAGATACTTGGACCTGAACTGGTACAGCAGACAAAGGAAATTGTTGAAATTATCCAGAAGAGATTGATAGCCGCACAAGATCGTCAGGGGAAATATGCAGATCAGTAAAGGAAAGACATGGAATTTGAAGAAGGAAGCTTGGTATTACTGAAAGTATCACCATGGAAAGGACTAACGAGGTTTGGAAAGAAAGAAAAGCTAAGCCCAAGATATGTCGGACCTTTTGAGATTTTAAAGCACGTTGGCAAAGTAGCTTATGAGTTGGCGTTACCCCCGCACATGGAGCACATTCACAATATTTTTCACGTATCGATGCTCAAGAAATATAATCCAGACTCCAGGCATGTAATAGAATATGAGCCAATAGAGCTTCAGGCATATTTGTCATATGTAGAGAATCCGATAGAGATTCTAGAGGAGAGAGAGAAAGTATTGAGAAATAAAGTGGTAAAGTTAGTAAGAATATTGTGGAGAAACCCAAAGGTTGAAGAGTCAACCTGGGAGTTAGAAAGTGATATGAGAGAAAAGTACCCTCATTTGTTTTCTTAGGAGATTCTGAGGACATAATCCTTTTAAGGGGGGAAGGATGTAATATCCGGGATATATCGTGTATTTATTTTGCTATTAAATAATTATTACGTGTGTTCAGTATCTATTCTGTGAGTTAATAGTTAAATGTTATATGTACTTGGATATTCAAAAAAATAATATTAATTGAGTATTTTAATTTTTATATGTCCAAAATAAAACATAGATAATTGTCATATCTTCCTAATTAATTTTATGTTGATTTATGAATTTATAAGGATCATATGAAATTATAAAATCTTTTTCCGAGTATTTAAAATCTATTTTATAAAAACGGGAACCAATTGACGTCATCCGTTGTTACGTTTTTGGAACCCGAAACTCTTCCGAGAACTCCTTCCTAACCCAATTGTAATATTCCGAGCATATTCCATGTTTCAACTTTTTCGATCCGGCATACGGTTTGTTCTGCGCGGGTCCCGGCGCAACATTTTCGATACAATATTTGTTTCGGTAAATCAATAAAACCCGTATTTTCGATAAACGAGAGCTTTTTATTAAACTATCCCAATTATCACTTCGTAGTACGTGTAACCAGGCACTGAGACCAAGACCGTTGTACAAATTGTACTGATTTGGATAATTATCCCGAAAACCGATACCGTTTGGATCAGTTTTTATAAATAAACGTACCGTTTTATATCCGGAATGGTCCAACGGGATACTAATTTTCCGTAATTATAAATAGGCTTTTTCCGTATTTTATTTCGTATCAAAATCATTTGCAGATAGTTAATTCTATAATTTTCATAGAAAACCCCTAATTACAAAATTGTTCTAAGAATCAAACAGCAAAACGAAGGCGTTACCGATCTCTGTTTTCAAAGCTTGAGTAACCAAAATGAAGGATTTGAAGTGTTCTATCAGATTCTGAGCTTTGTTTCACTGCAGAATCAAAGGTTTATTTTCTAAAAATTTATTTATTTTCGAATTAAATTTATTAAAAATATGAATTTTTGTTCGGATGATTTTTTGTATGATTTGATGTCTTCATGTTGTAGAGCTTGTTTTCCTGATGATTTTGATATATTCTACGTCTGATTTGGAGTTTAATAACATGTTCAAATTTGAGTTTGATTTTCGAATTTTGTAATTAGGGTTTATAACCCGTATGAATGTTCTTAATTGAAATTTGGGGGTTTCTTATTCTAAAATAGATTGATGTTCTGGTATAGTGTATTGTATTCTCTGTGAAATTTGCAATCTAGTCGTACAAGTTTCATGAATCAACGAGGTCTGTGGAGAAGGGAGTTGCATGTGTTTTGAAGTTTACGTCGAACCCGCCGGAAACCGGCGAGTTTCTTGATCAAATTCCGGCCAAGTCTGGGGTTATTGATGAATTTTGATTGCAGATATAGGTTCCTGATGTTATGTAGTTTAATTCTGGAGGTAATGGTGGTGGGAGGATGCCGGAGGTGAATTCTCCAGCCACCCCCGACTTTCCGGTGACTGGAACTGCAAAATTGCAGTTTGTTCCCTGTACTTTTGAAAACGATGAAGTTTGGTCCCCCAGGTTTCCGGACTTTGCAAAAATTGGATTCCTGTTTTAAAAATATTTAAATCATATTTCCTATTTATTTTAATTATAAAAATTCGTTTTTAATTTTTGAAAATTCTAAAAATTAGTATTTTAATTCCGAAAATTATTTTTAATTCAGAAATAAATCTGAATTAATTAGTTAATTAATTTCAGTTAATTTTTAATCGATTAATTGGTCAATTAATTTGGAAATTAATTGATTAATTGATTTAATTAATTATTAATTAATTTTATTTAATTATGTAATTAGATATAATTACTTAAAAATGATTTAAAAATTTCGAAAAATAATTTCGAGCTTTAAAATATTATTCTAAATTATTTCCAAGGCTCGATAATTAGTATAAAATTGTTTCGGAGCTAGAATTGGCCAACCGAACCCTGTTTATTAACCCGAAATTGATCCAACGACCCGTTTTAATTTCGAAAAATGTTTTAAAAATCATTTTAAATACCCGAAAGCCTATTTATGACCCGAGACTTCTTTGTAAATAATATATCATTGAGTACGTGATGTATTATGTGCTATATGTGACTTGTTGATTAACTATCAGTCTATATATTCGGTGTTTACTTGATTATTACATAACTTTCAATCCGTTAATCGGATTTGGGTAAAACGAAGGGTAGATAGAAGTATATGTTGAATAGAACTCTATGAGTCGATTATTGATAGATGTTTAAGATATGTGAGCAGAAGAGACAAGGTGTAGGAAAGGAAAACAGGTAGTTGAGGAACAAGATAATTGTGATTGGAAGCGATAGCAGAATAGTAAGCTAGTACCAGGCAAGTGTTCTGAACTTTCTCGAGATATTGTGGTACTTGATAATCCTGTGATATTGCAAGTGCTTTGAAGCACATAAACCTAAACCCTGATTCCAGTTATTGATCTTGAGCTGTAACCTGATTCTTTCTAGACCATTGATTGTTGTATACCCAAACACGAACCACGAATCTACGATACTACTCCACAAATACATACAAACTAAATACCAAATACTGAACTGAATTACTTATATACTCAATCCATGATATCTTATGCTTTGAAAGACCAAATCCTTGAAACCCTGAAACATTGATTCCTTTGTTATCCAATTCTTTCATTACCCAGCATCCAAGATTTGAAATTACCTTATTGATCCTTACAAGGATTGAAACCCTTTCATTGTTAAACACTCATTGTTGTTAATGATTCTGGTTATTGTTTATTATTTCTTATTCAGTTATTATGTTAGAATTGGATTGTTTTTATAAAATTGTGGACCAGATTCGTGGTCAGACGATATAATGGTCAAGTTAGGCCAATGTGTGCCTTGGATCCAGTAGTTAGAGCAATGCTGTGTGCCTTGCTCGGGGTTAGTACGTGACTGATCAGCATCCTAACCTTGGTTTTTAAATTAAAAGTATAATATCCAATTCTAAATCATAATCCATTGATGATCATTATTCTCAGTTTTGTCATTGTGACTTGCTGAGCTAGTTAGCTCATTTGTGCGATGTTTTTTATATTCTTTCCACCTAAAAAGGAACCAGTTGGTAACAAAGATCCCCAGTCCAGCGCGAGAGCTAGGGGTTCAGGTTGAGAAAGCTGAGCTAGTAGGCTTTTTTTGGAATAATTTAAGTCTGTAAAAGTTTGTAATAAAGTTTAATACTCAGTTTGAGTTTGAATGATTGGGATTTGAATGGTATGTAATATAAGTAGATGTGTGGCTTGTGTGCATACTTTAGCCTGTTGCGATCCGTCGTAGTTGGTAAATAGGGTCACTGCATATTATTGTTATCTTTATTATTGTTATAAGCAGGTTATAAATAAGGTATGTGTATGTGTGTGGACCCCAAACTTCTGACCCGGGTTTGGAGGGCGCCACAAGCATGCTACATGTGTGATCCACTGATTAAATTTTATAGTTTTGATTTATTATGGACTATCTGTCTATCTTATATTTATCAAAAGACATTAAATCATCTTTGTGTTTTCTTCAGTTATATTGGAACCTAATTTCAAACTTTTCACTCAGTTAATTTTTCTGTATCAGGTTTTGCTATATGGCTAGAGGAGGATTCTGCTATACAGAGGATAACAAGGTATTAGTGATATTGTATTCTCAAATAGTCAAATAATAAAATTTGTTCACCGGGTAATAAGATTGTAGGTGTGTTAAATTTGTCAATAATTTGAGCTCTGGACACAAGTGATGCATTTTCTTTTCCCCGGGAGATTAAAATTATAATATTTCAAGTCTGTGAGCTGCTACATGTATCAATATTCGGTTTTATTTGCAGTATCCCATTACTCAAAACCATTGCTGAAGTTATATTTATAAGCTGATTATCCATACACATAATTTCTTATTAGCCACTATGTATCTTTAAGTTTGTTGTTAGTCGCCAGTCCTTTTTCTTTTCCCATTCTTTTATACCATTGCGTCTATTGACATGTGACCAAACATTTTATATAATATCATGAAATGTGATTTATAGTAAGGTGAAGTTACAGAAACACTAGTAGAACAAAGTAGAAGGCTTGAAGGCCAACTTTATAGTTAACAGCCGAAATGAATCACGGGTCAAACCTTAACTAGCAAGAGGTATGAAGTACTTTTTTTAAATTCACGAAAATCAAAGGTAATATATATGTGTTAAAGCTATGGTTACTGCTACGCTCTCTTACTTTTCTTTGTTCTTAAAGTTTCTGACTTGCATGCTGTTTACCTAATGCTTCATTGCGTTAACTGTTATCTTGGTCTTTCCCTGCTAAATACAATATATAATTGGCTTTATGTTGCTCTAATAGTTAGTATTATTTCCAACAAAATATTCTATATACAATAAAATTTATTAAAATTAAATCACACAACAATTATAATACAAGTTAATTACCATATTGAAAATGTATGACCGAATACATTAAAAGTGCCTAAATTTACAACAAAGTAAAAATATCTATACGTGATTTGGTAATTTTGAGCTCATGTATATATCAAATAATTCATAATTTCAAATAAACGACGAGAAAAAAGAAACTATCAAGTGTGACAATTGTAAGTCTGCTTCGTTCAAAAGTTATAACCATTCGAACTCACTTTCAGACTTCATGCAACTGTCTTGATGGCTTGCTTTCACTCCAATTTAATGTGATGACTATTGGACATGCCATCTTCTTCCTTGAGCAAATTCCACGAGGGAAAGACTTTCGATAGAATTTAATAAAGGGTTTGCATGTTAACTCCGTATCCTTATTGTCACTAATTTTAGACAGGTCCTCGTTTCCAAATAAGTATTTTCATTGAGATCTTTAGCCTTGAGCATGTACCATTGTGAAGCATCTTACACCTTATTCAACAAAGGATTGACAGATTTCGGCATGATGACCCCTTTTCCCCAATAATTAGGCTTATACTGGTGTATGTTTTAACAAATCTCGTATTGACAGAAAATCAAATTTGATCAATAATAAACTGACTGAAACTAAACTAGGCTACGAGTGCTACCTAAACTTGGGTTGTGTTTGTACCTGGTGATCAGGGATTAAGTGGGGAAATAGAATAAAAAGACCCATTGGGGTGGAGGTGTGTATATATACTTGAGTTAGAGACTTCTTTCTAGTTATGATTTGGATTTTGTATCCTTATTTAAAAATTTGAAATGTGTTTGAAATTGGATTTTATCTCAACTGATAATGAAAATCCGAAAAAGGTTGCGATTTAAGTTTAAAATAAATTGATCAAATTATAGAAAAAACATACATATGGAAATTAGAATAATTAAATCAGTACAAGAAATCTTAAATTTATCAAAAAAAGTTACCAACAAAAATCTATCTGTTAATAATTATCAACTGATTGCCGACCAATTGCAAACTTTTGAAAAGTATACACAACATCAACTATTTCAAAATGGGCGAGTAATGAAAAGTTGCCAACGAAATTTTCTGTTGGCAAAACTAAAAGTTATAACGGAATTAATAATGAATTGCCAACAAATATATAACTATAGAATACTAACAGAAAACTAATAATTTACTAAGGGATTAGTAAAGGAAACCGCATTGTCCCATTTCAGCCCTACTTGTATTCTGTTAGTAATCAGTTAATAACTATGGATATGTTATCTTTGTTTTCTTGCTAATCTGTTATGATTAGTCGATCAGCTGTATTTGTTCTATTACCAATCTATTGCAATTCTATATCGCTCGTGCATATTTTTGTCACTAATCTCTTGTAGAATTTTACCATATATGTCACACCCTAATTAATATACGACAACGATAATATCATATTTGGATAAAAAATACATGCAGACTCGACGATGAATTAAATTATGTCGGTAACCAACTAATTAATTATTAGTCATGGATTAAAATATTGTTCGAATTATGTGTTCACGTTCTGAAAATGAGAAGAAAATTTGGTGTTGGTATTTGTATTTTAAGTATATCACACGAAAGTACATAAACATAATACTCAAAACTTAGTGTCGGTAGACTTTGTGTTTACCTTTCAGGTTCAAAACATACTATGAGAATTGAAACCCTTATTGATCCTTACAAGGATTGAAACCCTTTCATTACCCAACATCCAAGCTTTGAAATTACCTTATTGATCCTTACAAGGATTGAAACCCTTTCATTGTTAAACACTCATTGTTGTTAATGATTCTGGTTATTGTTTATTATTGCTTATTCAGTTATTATGTTAGAATTTGATTGTTTTTATAAACTTGTGGACCAGATTCGTGGTCAGACCATATAATGGTCAAGTTAGGCCAATATGTACCTTGGATCCAGTAGTTAGAGCAATGCTGTGTGCCTTGCTCGGGGTTAGTGCGTGACTGATCAGCAACCTACCCTTGGTTTTTTAATTAAAAGTATAATATCCAATTCTAAATCATAATCCATTGTTCACTTGATATCATAATCATGTTCTATTGATGATCATTATTCTCAATTTTGTCATTGTGACTTGCTGAGCTAGTTAGCTCATTTGTGCGATGTTGTTTATATTCTTTCCAGCTAAAAAGGAACCAGTTGGTAACGAGGATCCCCAGTCCAGCGCGAGAGTTAGGGGTTCAGGTTGAGAAAGCGGAGCTAGTAGGCTTCTTTTGGAATAATTTAAGTCTGTAAAAGTTTGTAATAAAGTTTAATACTCAGTTTGAGTTTGAATGATTGGGATTTTAACGGTATGTAATATAAGTAGATGTGTGGCTTGTGTGCATACTTTAGCCTGTTGCGATCCGTGGTAGTTGGTAAATAGGGTCACTGCATATTATTGTTATCTTTATTATTGTTATAAGCAGGTTATAAATAAGGTATGCGTATATGTGTGTGGACCCCAAACTTCTGACCCGGGTTTGGAGGGCACCACAAGCATGCTACATGTGTGGTCCACTGATTAAATTTTGTAGTTTTGATTTATTATGGATTGTCTGTCTATCTTATATTTATCAGTAGATATTAAATCATCTTTGTGTTTTCTTCAGTTATATTGGAACCTAATTTCAAACTTTTCACTTAGTTAATTTTTCTGTATCAGGTTTTGCTATATGGCTAGAGGAGGATTCTGCTATACAGAGGATAACAAGGTATAAGTGATATTGTATTCTCAAATAGTCAAATAATAAAATTTGTTCCCCGTGTAATAAGATTGTAGGTGTGTTAAATTTGGCAATAATTTGAGCTCTGGACACAAGTGATGCATTTTCTTTTCCCCGGGAGATTAAAATTATAATATTTCAAGTCTGTGAGCTGCTACATGTATCAATATTCGGTTTTATTTGCAGTATCCAATTACTCAAAACCATTGCTGAAGTTATATTTATAAGCTGCTATCCATAAACATAATTTCTTATTAGCCACTATGTATCTTTAAGTTTGTTGTCAGTCGTCAGTCCTTTTTCTTTTACCATTCTTTTATACCATTGTGTCTATTGACATGTGACCAAACATTTTATATAATATCATGAAATATGATTTATAGTAAGGTGAAGTTACAGAAACACTAGTAGAACAAAGTATATAATTAAAACTAGCTACTGTAAGAATGAGAGATCTTTTACCCCTCCAGTTTACTCCGAGACCCAATTATCTTTTAAAGATTAATATATGTTAAAAATAATATGGATGCATTTCAAGTGTTCATCAAGATGTTTTGGCGTTCTACAAATGATGGTGAAGATGTAGATGGTTTGCCCAATGAAGGTGTTGAAATTACGTTCTTTCATCTAGTAAGGTTTTAAATTATACTGATAGATAACCGATTTGATATCACTCGAAATGGAATTGTATTAAATGAAGGAGTTAGATGTCGAGGCTCATAGAGACCCAATTGATAAGTCTCAGCCTGATCCAAGTGCTGTGGAGAGTTCTGCAGAGGAGGAATTTACAGGGCTTTCGGATCTTTATTGGGTATATGCTATATATCTCTATTACTTTTTTTAATGAAATCATATTATCATCTAACATAAACTTTTTATTAATTCTATTTTATATATCAAATGTTCCGTAGTAATGATTGATATTGTTTATTTTTATTACAGTCTAAATTATCGGCACCATTAGAACCAGACGTACACATTATCGGCTTGCAGGGTTGATTTGCTGATCTTTGGTTTGATCATGCAGAAGTCAGACTCTTCTTTAGTTTTTTGAAATTGGGTTGATTGGCTAAATTGGATGGAGTTGTCGGAATTTATGAATAGGGTATTTAAAAATTAGTATAGTATGAGTTGGCTAATGGAATGCTTGTATTTTATTTAAAATGCATGTATAGTATGGTATGAGTAATATTTTGGTATTAGACTTGTAATTTGGATGAGTACCTTTTTATTTCTGTTTGGATATTTTTGTACCAGGATGGCCTGCAATTTACAGAACATTGACATCACAATGGTACATATAAACCGATGTAAAAAATGTATAAAAGATATCATGCAAAATAATATTAAATGAAAAAGAATTAAAAAAAAATTTGAAATAGTCATTTGACAATGGTTCTGAAAAGAAACTCAATGTATTTTAAGTCAAATAACATCGGTTAGAGGAATTGGCTGATGTTAAACAAAAAGATTTAACATCGGTTTTGTGAAGAAAACCAATGTCTTATCCATCATT
This sequence comes from Apium graveolens, assembly GCF_009905375.1. Lineage (NCBI taxonomy): Eukaryota > Viridiplantae > Streptophyta > Magnoliopsida > Apiales > Apiaceae > Apium > Apium graveolens. The sequence goes on from NC_133651.1 coordinate 312,673,779, forward strand.
TCAAATCAGGGGGCTAATTTAAACAATATCTGATCAAATATTTCACATCGGGCAACTAATTTAACCGATGTCTGATCTAGCATCTCACATCGGTTTGTTCGAAAGAATTTAAATTAATGGCTTTTAGAGCTTGTTGATTTCATGTTCTAATGGATAAATACCTCGTAATATACTCATATTCACCTAGAAATACTGTAATATAAGCTTAAATTTGTTGCAAAGACATCACATTTAATCTTAAAACCGATATATAGCACTATAATAGGCATCGACTGTTAACTGATGTCAAAGGCTGATGATATTTAACATCATACGCGAAGACATCGGTTCAGATTTTTGTTAACATCAGTTCTAAACCGATGTCTGATCCCCTATTTCTAGTAGTGCAAGTCTATTCATGGCTTGAAACAAGCTCCCAAGGATTGACATAAAAAGTTTGATGAAACTGTGTTGCCATTCAGTTATATGGTTAATGAAAGTGACAAGTGTGTCTACACCAAAGTTAAAGGTAGTGAGTGTGGTATCCTGTGCCTATATATGGATGACATCTTATTATTTGGAACCAATATTGAGATTATTAACAAGATAAAAGAATTCTTGAAAAGGCATTTTGAAATGAAGGATATGGGTGAGGCTAGTGTAATTCTTGGAATCAAACTGATTCAGTCAGCTGAGGGAATAACCTTAACTCAATCTCATTATATAGAGAAATCTATACTTCAGAAATATGGTTATTCACAATGTAGAATCACTAGTACACCCTATGATCCTAAAGTTGCCTTTGTCAAGAATACTTCAGGAGTTCCTGTGTCTCAATTAAGGTATTCTCAGATTATTGGGAGCTTGCAGTACCTTGCTAACTGTACTAGACCAAATATTTCAAATTTTGTGTCTCATTTGGCTAGATATATAAGTTGTCCAAATAGAACTCATTGAGATGCTCTTGATAGAGTACTTAGATATCTAAAAGGCACAATGTACCTTAGTTTAAACTACATGAGATTTCCTGGTGTGCTTGAAGGGTATAGTGATACAAGTTGGATAGCTAAGAAGTCTGGTTCCAATGGAGTGACTGGATATGTGTTCACCTTGGCAGGTGGAGCAATATCCTGGAAGTCAAGCAGACAGACTATAGTGACTCAATCTACATTTGAGGATGAGTTGTGTACACTAGATGCCACGGGGATGGAGGCTGAATGGTTACACGGACTTATGTCTGCGATACCTGTAGTAAGTAGACCACTTCATGCTATTGCTATTCATTGTGATAGTCGAACAACTATCGACAAGATTAGCAGTAAAAAGTATAATACTAAAGCAAAAAGACATATCCAAGTTAGACTCAAGTCTATAAGGGGTTTAGTGTTGGATAGGATTATAGCTATAGAGTTCATAGGAACTCAGAATAATATAGCGGATCCTTTGACTAAAGTACCAGAACCTGCAGTGGTCCTCAAGTCAAGGTTGGGGATGAGACTGTGAACCCATCATAATTCATCAACAGTGGGAACCCAATACACATGAGAAGAGATCCCTCGAAGTGTATTCAATGTGGTAATAACAAGCTGTAAGGATGAATTGGTAGTACCTTTGCTACGTAGATGATACTGCTGCATCTGAGTCTATCCCCTGTAAACCTAGAAGGTACTGACACTGCTAGAAAAGTAAGAGTGTTAAAACTTTGAATGAGATCAAGTCATTTGACGAGATAGAGGCAGTATATCTCTGGAGATGCCCAGCTAAGCGAATGTAATTATGTGGTCGCAATTAGAAGAGAAAGGGTTATTCCTTGAAGAATTCAATTAACAAGATCGAGATAAAACCATTAATATCTCAAAGTCGTAGATTAGAACCATAGTCGTTGACTTGTCGTCGTCTATGGAACATGGTTATACTAAACATATCAAGATTCAAGGTGAAACATTCCATCTGAATCTGGTAGCTAATGAAGTAGAGAACTTAGGAGGGTTCAAACCTGGAAGGGTACCGACTCTGAAAAATAAGTCATGATGGGAAAAAACTGATCTCATTCCTGTATGGATTTGTGGGGGATTGTTAGAAAAAATTAGATTTTAGATCATAGTTTTATTATATTCTTCATGATAATCATAAAATCTAATGATCGGAAGTTGTTCCATGATATGTGAACTTAAACTTTCATGTAAGGTTTTAAGAATTTTTCATAATGAAATCCATAGAAAATTAGAGTTAAACTTAGTGGCTTGAAAGAGCTTGAAAAGAGAGAATGTGTTTTGTCCCACATTGAAAATAAATAAAGGGGGTATTGGCTTTATATAGTATCACACACATGGGTAGTGTACAACTATTAAGGTGTGTGATGGTGTATTGTGTTCCTGTGTGCTTCACGCGCATATACACACACGCGCGTGCCGTCGCCCCGCCCCGCCACACACCGGACCGGACCGGGTTGGTTCGTGTCGAAGGGCGATGTGGGAGAATATCTCAGCGTCTCGCGTACGCGAGGCGACCTGGGCGAGGATTTTATTTATTTGTGATTTAATATTTTAATTAGAATTTATTTATCACGTATAAATAACTTTGCTTCTTTCAAAAGTTATAACCATTCGAACTCACTTTCAGACTTCGTGCAACTGTCTTGCTGGCTTGCTTTCACTCGAATTTAATGTGATGACTATTGGACATGCCATCTTCTTTCTTGAGCAAATTCCACGGGGAAAGAGTTTCGATAGAATTTAATAAAGGGTTTATATGTTAACTCCGTATCCTTATTATCACTGATTTTAGACAGGTCCTTGTTTCCAAAAAAGTATTTTCATTGAGATCTTTAGCCTTGAGCATGTACCATTTTGAAGCATCCTGGACCTTATTCAACAAAGGATTGACAGATTTAGGCATGATGACCCCTTTTCCCAAATAATTAAGCTTATTCTGGTGTATGTTTTAACAAATCTCATATTGACAGAAAATCAAATTCGATCAATAATAAACTGACTGAAACTAAACAAGGCTACGAGTGCTACCTAAACTTGGGTTGTGTTTGTACCTGGTGATCGGGGATTATGTGGGAAAATAAAATAAAAAGACCCATTGGGGTGGAGGTGTGTATATATACTTGAGTTAGAGACTTCTTTCCAGTTATGATTTGGATTTTGTATCCTCATTTAAAAATTTGAAATGTGTTTGAAATTGGATTTTATCTCAATTGATAATGGAAATCTGAAAGACGCTGCGATTTAATTTAAAATAAATTGATCAAATTATATAAAAAAACATTTATGGAAATTAGAATCATTAAATCAGTACAAGAAATCTCAAATTTAACAAAAAAAGTTGCCAACAAAAATCTATCTGTTAACAATTATCAACTAATTGCCGACCAATTTCAAACTTTTGAAAAGTATACACAACATCAACTGTTTCCAAACTGGTGAGTAATGAAACGTTTCCAACGAAATTTTCTGTTGGCAAAACCAAAAGTTATAACGGAATTACTAATGAATTGCCAACAGATATATAACTATAGAATACTAACAGGAAACTAATAGTTTACTAAGGGATTAGTAAAGCAAACTGCATGGTCCCATTTCAGCCCTATTTGTATTCCGTTAGTATTCGGTTAATAACTATGGATACGTTATCTTTGTTTCCTTACTAATCTGTTATGATCGTAGATCAGTATTATTTGTTCTATTACCGATCTGTTGCAATTCTATATCGGTCGTGCATACTACAACATTTTTGTAATCATACAACTGTTTTTTTTCGTTGTCTGAAAGGTAGTTTTTCCGTTGTCTATCCAACACTCGTGTGATCGAAGGTTGGACAACGGTTGTTAATACAGTTGTAATAAGGGAGATTCAACAACAGTGTTTAACACTGGTTACAATCTGGATGACACAACGATTGTTTTAGAAAAACAATTGTTGGAACATTTTTAACATGACAGTTTTCTTAGTAATAAACAACGGTTTATTTACGTCAAGAGAAAGTTCTAAATTTTCTTTCCAATTTTAAATATCTTTTCCAAACAACAGTTATTTTATCCATCTATTATTTATATAATAGAACAACAACAGTTTTTTTCAGAGGTAGTAATATAAGTATCTTTTAGACAACAGTTTTAGGGTGGTGTTATAATGCAAAAGAGATAACGAATTACTTTTCGGGAACCATTGAAGAAATATTTGTAACACAACAGTTTACTAAGTAATAGACAACAGTTTAAAAAACCATTATCTTATTAGGTATATGCATTTTGCATATCAATTTCATATTTAATTAAAACCAGCTGCATAAAAAACCACAAAAATTAGTCCCCTGCCAAAATAAAAATACCATAATCCATACCATAATCCAAAACAAAATCATACCATAATCTAGGCCCCCGCCAAAACAAAACCAATTCACTACCATACCATAATCCATACCATACCATAATCCATCCGTTCAACAATCCAAAACAACCAGATCTACCTACCAAACTACCAGCAATCCACCGAACACAAAATACATTATCGCAAGTCTACTTATCACCAACTACATACATAAAACATCCACTTTACGATAAGTTCAAACGAGTCTACTTGTCAACATACGATAAGTTCAAACGAGTCTACTTGTCAACATACGATAAGTTCAAACGAGTCTACTTGTCACCAACTACATACATAAAACATCCAGTTTATGATAAGTTCAAAAGAAAAGAAAGGCAAGGACCTAGCTTGCACAATGTTTCATAAAATATTTTGCAAACTCAACCCTGATCTCGTTGATGTCATCCTCAGTGTAAACCAGGTTTGATCTACGCAGCCACTGAAATATGATCCAAAATTTTGTATAAGTAACATGTTCTGCCCTTATAAGAGTAAATACAAAGTGGATGAAAAGACCCATAGATAGTCAATTGTCACCTTATTAGCAAAGTCCAGCTCCTTATCATGAATGATTTCCATCATGTATCGCATCACAAACAGGCCACAATCCTTGTTCCCGGTTTGCACTGGAACTCCCTAAAATATCAAACAAAAAATCATTTAAAATATCCAGTCTCCTTTAATAACATAATTAATATATGATCACAAAAATAAATAAATACCGCCATGTTCTCCCACAATACTTTCTTCTTCGGAACCTTTTTCAAATCCTCCTTGTACATTTTAATGGCACTGCAACCAAAACGAGATATATCAAAACACAAAATAACCACTACAAAATATGGTCGGACAAGATTTATAAGTTAAGACTTAATAATCAAATTTTATAATGTGAACTCTTACTTGTCGACAACATCCACCCATTCTCCATTTGCAATTCGGCGTTTAAGAGGTTCCATATAGTAGACTACCTCTGCGTCTGGATTGACAATTGTCAGGGTCCAGTGGTTGCTACAAAAAATAAACAGAGGTGCTTGTTAAATAGTAAAGCCTAAATTTGATGCTTTTTTGTCACTCAAACAACTTAAATATCATAAAAAAAATTACATTTCTATTGAATTAAAATCAACCTAAAAATTATTTAAACTCACTATTTGTGAAAAATAATCTAAAATGTGATACTAGTAGAGTGTAATTTACTGTAATAAACATGATCAGGTATAACATCAAAAATTGAAGGCTCATACTGATAAAATTTAAATTCCAGTAAATAAATCAACTTTAAAACTGAACCTATACAATTATCATCAAATTTGAACTTGAAATATTATGAGGTTGAACTATACAATTTCCCGTGTCTGAGAAACAAACCTAACATCTAATAACAAAATCAATTAAATACTGTAAGCCATTTGATTACTTTTATATTAACTTCAAAACTGTCAAGGCATTTGATTACGTTTATACTGAACCAATGCAATTAATATAAATTTCAACAAATATTATCGAGTTTAACTATACAATTGAACCCATTCCTTACAAAATTAAAGCTAAATTCTTGAAAAAATTAATAAAAAACTGGCAAGGCTTAACAGCTTAATAGCTTGGGATAGTAAAAATACTTACACATCATTGTACGGCAGGAGAAAATGCTGCCCTTTCCTAGAATCTTTAAATCTTGTACACAATTCACGCGACCTCTGCACTGCACTGCCACATCCAATGGCACCGATTGTGCCTAGATCTACAAAGCTAATCATGTTGACCATCTTATGCTTCTTCACATATTCATTCAAGAAGCTACAAATTAAATTAAGCAGTCCTTAGTAAAGATTGTCATATTTATTCCAAGGCTATATACTCCGAAAAAAAACTTTGAATGAAAAGCTTACTGAATAAAAAGGCAAATGACAGAGCCGGCCATTTCACCGCCAGAGCACACTGCATGTATATCAGATAAGAACATGATTTGCTTCTTTGTAAAGCCAAATGCTTCTTTGCTTAGCTCAAAAGAAATTGTTCGGCCACCACTCAAGGCTTCCTTTGCCCATGTCCACAAACGTTTCATTGCAGAAGGATAATTCGGACCAATTTGAACAACAAGCTCTGGTTCAACATCTTCAATTACTTTATACGTCTTCTTCATTTTCTTAGCACGGGCTTTCTTAGTTTTCTAAAACAATTGCAAATAAAAATAATTAAAAAAACAGACTAAACAAACACATAGTACATATATTAACCATACTAAACAAGCATTCTGACCTTGGCGGCCAAAACATGAGAAGTACTGCTATTGTTTCCTGCAATTATCATGTTTCTCGGCCATGCAATAAAAGTTCCCATGGCTTCTTGAACAGTCAAAATTTCATCCCCGATAGGGAAGGGAATCTTAGCATCTCCTTGAATGACTTTAGTGATAGACACCCTTGCGTTCTTTTCTCCAAGACTTACTCCATGGATAGTCTTCTCATGTCCTTCGGAAACGCGTACTTCATCAATTGTTGCACAAGCAACAATGTTGCTCAACGATCCAATAGCCAATCGGCATACAGAACCACCTGAAGAATCCACTTTCATTTCCTCAACAACCCTTCCATTATCATCCTCACCTGCCACCTTTTTATTATCCTCAAGCTCCACCGCTAAATCCACAAACAAATTATCTATCAATGTCACATTTTTATGATCACCTACAGCCACATCCACATCCACATCAACCCCACCCTTAGAGTGACAGCTTGCCTGCTGGGAATTTGGTTTCGGACTACCATCATATTGTACACCATTTTTCGATGAATATGCATTGTATTTTTCAAATTCAGCAGCCCAAAATGCATCTCTCTCTTTAATAATTTTTGGAGTCTCCTCTGCCATGTACTTTTGAATTGCCTCACGTACCCTTTCTTCCACTGTCCTCACTTTTTTTCCCTCGGAAGATCAAAATAAACCGACTGCTTCACATGAATTCCCTGACCACGTACTCTGCCTCCGTGCTCAGGCTTACCGAGCGCCATTGTTAACACATCATTAGTACCTTCAACTTTAAGCTTTCCTTCCTTAACCTCCTCCTTCATCTTTTTCTATAAAAAAATCAGTAACATTTTTCACCATAAGCACATACATCCTTTAAGCACATTCATCCTTTAATTAAAATATTACACAACTAACACCAATTTGTTTTTACTAGTTATAAGCACATTCATCCTTTAATATATTTAATTTAATAGATTCAATTGCAAGCACAAGAGACAACTTAGTTTACTTGGTGGTAGAGGGGACCTAGTAAGTACATTCATTGACAAACTAATCCAAGGATAAAAAATATTAAAATAAAATATTAACCAACACAGAATACAAAATCTAGACATTTAATATTATGAACCAATTTTCAATATAAACATGTGTATTTGACTCTCTTAGTGAACAGGGGATTATTAAAATATATAATTAACTACTAATATTAAATATGATACAATCAACATGCTACTAGCACTAAAGGCATACAAACAAATCCTAAGTTAAACTAGAGATCACTAATTCGAATTATACATTGTAATAGAAAAAGATAAACTATAGAAAGGCTTCATGTGTATATAATTTATTAAAATTTAACTTTTGAAACTTCAGTTCCTTATTAAAAATACACAAATATGTGCATCAAATAGAATGGACAATTATATTAATAACTTACAATTTCCTTGGCTTTTTCTGCAACTTCATCATTTAAAAAATTACCATCTTCGTCCATCCTTGCTAGGATCCAAGTGTCCGACCGATCTACTTCCTCTGCATCTGGATGAGATTCAGTCTACATTTACATGTAAAGGATCACCTTAGTAATAACATAAACATGCTTGTAAAATTAATATAAAGCAAAAAATGTGCTTGTTATTTCATTTCACTAACCCATTCATTCTCCAGATTAGCATAACCTTTTCGAGACATTCGATGTGGATATTTACTCAGCTTCCTTCTTTCTTGTTGTTCTTTATGAATTTTCTTCATAAAAAGCAGCAATAAGGTTAGAAGATCATAACTAAGTAAATATTAAAATGAATAAAGCTAAGTAGAAATATACCAGAAACTCAGGCGACGTGCGGTCAGCAACAAATATGTCCCAGTGTGATTTTTCTATAAAAGTAAAATCTGCAGGAGGATGTGCAAAAAATTGAGGTTGATCCAGATAAGGAAGAATGTAGTACTTGGTCAGCCGACATTTAAATTCCCTCCATTTTGCCCCGGCCGATCTGAATACCAACTTTTTTGCAGACTCAGGTACAACATAAGCCATCTACGTACATATACCAACAAATTTAAAGTTAAAAGGTGCTAGTTAATGAAGAACAAATAATAAGAATAAAAGTTAAAATGATGGAAGTTATTTATATTCATTTTACCTGCACACAGTCCCAAATTTTTGTCTTTGTCTCTTTAGGAACACATTTCCAAGAATCATGCCAGATCGGGGTTTTGGTTCTTGCCAAAACTCCAATATATGATTGCATCTCTTTACCTTCTTCACCATATGGCTCTCCTTTTGCATTAAAAGACACAGTAAGTTTGATCCCTCGGATCTTGCGTTTCACAATTCGGTGCATCGTTACACAGCCTCGCTTCAATAGTTTTAGTCCTTGAGTATTGTCCGGTTTGGTAACAACTTTTTCTCGTTTTCTTTTCTTTGATATTTTCTTTTGTAAGTTTTCAGAAATGGCCTTCTTCACAGTTTTTGGGGGAGAACTCAATGGAGTGGAGGTCTCGCTATTCGTGGACTTTGTCTTTCTTAAAGCCCTTAGCACACTCATTGTCCTTGGATGGGGTGAAGATCGTGTCTTTTTGAACCCATTCCTGTGAGACGCTTTCTTTTTCAAATTTCCCTTATCTGCCTTGGTCTTCTTCTTAGGAGTAGCCATAACCTATGAAGTACACAAACCAGGAATAAGTACAACATTAACATGACAGTAAACTCAATAAAACTCAAAGACATTACAGGTAAAAGAACCTAAAAACAACAAAAGAATAACCATCTGAGATATCTTAACTTTCCCACTTAAAAGCGTATTATAAATTTTACTTAAAATGACACACTTTGAGTGCCTAAACTAACCAGAGATGTACACAAACAAACATTCAACCACCAATAAAATCTAGCTTATAATCGTACAACTTACGGCATGTGAATAAAGATAAATTATCCATTTATTATAGGACAGTAGCACAGGGCACATTCAACTAACTAATCGACTGCTGAGTTATAACAAACAAACCAGTAATTTCATCTCAAAAATCAATAGAAACATGAAACAAAAAACAAGAAATTAGCACAGTTACAAGATTTCACACAGAAATTAGCACCCTGTTAATATCCATTTGGAACAAAAAATAAGAGAATAGCAAGAACCGGGGGTTTCATCATGAGATAATTACAGTTTAAAACCAGGGGTTTCATCATCAACACTCAACACTCCACAATTGCATGCAAAATTTACATAATAAAACAAACCAAAGACACTCCACAATACCATCAAACATTGCATGCAACATTCCGCAAAGCAAAGACACTCCACATTACCATCAAACAGAGCATGCAACATTTAAATCTCATAAAATATTGAGTTAAAAATAAAAAACCCCAACATAAATTGAAGAGGGTTTTATAGTTCTAAAATAAATCAAAAAACCCCAAATAAATTGAATAGCATTTTAGAAACTTATTAAAAACATGTAAAAATCAAAAACCCCCAAATATAGATGAGGGCTTTACGGTCTCTAATTGAATTAGAAACATACCAGTATAATCGAATGGAAGAAGAGGAAGAAGATTGTGTGAAGAAGAGGAAGAAGATTGTGTGAAGAAGAGGAAGAAGATTGTGTGAAGAAAATCGCTGTGAAGAAGAGTAACTGATGATGGGGAAGAAGGGGGTTGGGGAGTTATGACGAGGAGTAACTGATGGGGAAGAAGGAGGTTGGGGAGTAAAGTTTTTGAGGGGATATTTCGGGGGGATACTAAAAAATAAAGGGGGGAGATGAAATTTAAAAGAGAGGGAAAATGAAAAAAATTCACTTCAAACCAACGGCCTAGATACAGATCTGGTTTAATCCAACGATCAACAAAATCTGTTATTATTTAATTTTTTTAAAACCTAAAAATCAAAAATTAAAATATATATAAATTATCCATATATTTGGAGATATAGTAACTGTTGTAAGATCAACTATCACATAACGGTTCTTACAGGATACCGTTATCGTATGCTATATTATTTAAATAGTAGTTGTGTAACGGTTTCTTACACACACCGTTGTCTCATATATTTTCCAACAAGAGTTTTTTGTCCTAAACCGTTGTCTATAATCTAAAACAAAAATAAGAATAATCTATTGTAAAACTTTTAATTTTTAAATGTTCGATGTTTGCGAGTGCACATATGTTGATAAAACATTTGACGTAATCCATAAAAGTTAAATTTTTGGTACCTTAAAAGTTCGATAATCTGATTCGAAGACTTCGATTATATCACTATAAACAAATAATAATAATAATTAAGAATATTACTATAAACAAACGTAGATTACGCTGACAGAGACGTTTGTGAATAAAAATTTATTAAACAACTAATAATTAAGGATATTAAGTTTCTCTTTGTAAAATTTTAAAATAATTAAAGATGGAGTTGTAACTAGGGTGGAGCACGGTTTGGTTTGGGACATTTTTTGGCCAAAACTGAAACTAAAACTGTATGTCCTTAATTTTAATATTTAATAAATATAAGTTGAATTTACGACTTATAAGTTGATAAGTAAGTTATGTTTCAAGATGTCAATCTAATCAAAATTCATTAATTTTAATTAGATGTTGAATTGTTGCATTATGATTTTAGTGAAAATAAATGTAAAGCTATTTTATTGAAAGCTGAAAAAGACTTTCATTCATAAGAAAAAAGAATTACTATCGTTGGGATCTGATTCATTAATTCAAGGTTTTGGTTGGAATTCTGATCGAATAAGGTGTTCATATATGATACCCTGCTTCTTCTCTGCCAACAACTTGTTACTGGGGGTGGAGGGTTACCAGCACCTTCTTCCACTGTCTTCAGCTGGAGGAATTTGGTCCAAGTCAACTGGTGACGATTAAAAAACGGGAACTTACTGCCAATAAAAGACCCTGCTCTAGCTGCAGAAAAAGTCAAGAACACGGGTATTAGAAAGACACAGCGAGGAAGAAAATACTCAGTAATCATCTAACATCAACTCATCAAGTTTCTTCAAGAAATACTCTTGATATTTTACTTATTTATGAACTGTTATCAATTTGCTTACCTGGAATACATTTCTTTCACCCACAATTGCTCCATTGACAAACTTTGTGTTGTCTCTTGTTATATTAGCCTGTAAGAATGCCATTCGGTCAATGCCAGTGCCACTGAGGGTTGTCGGAGGTCCATCAGCACTTACGCCTCCACTTGGCAACACCCTTTGCTCAGCTGGACATATATTACTACTTTCATCTCGTGTTGTTATCTCTTCCATCACAATTCCATAAGTGAACTTGCTTTGACGAGTGAAATTCTGCAATAAGTAATTATTTGTTGGGTGTGATAAGTAAGCTTACATAACATCTTAATAAGTAATTTGGTTTGTGAATTATCCAATTGAAATTAGTTGTTGACTTGAGGAAATATTCTGATTTGCCAACTTGATTGAGGGTTTTTTGCTAGTCTATATTGGTTGGATGATATTTTGTTAGGTAGTCATTGGTTGGCTACTTTTGGATTAATTTTCTGGGGATTTAATATATATACAACTCATTTTTTTATTTTAACATTACTCAGAGACAACAGTTTATAGATAATCTATTAAACCATCTTCTACCTAGAGTTTAGACAACATGCATGAAGAACCAAACCATTGTGTGTTTAAGTTTCTAACAAGTTTTTTACATCTCAAACCGTTGTCTATTAGTTGATAGATGAAAAAAGTAAACTGCTGAGTTGTTAAAATTTTGTGGGAGATTAAATTAAAATAGGAGGGAGAATGAAAAATAAATAATTCAAAACAACCTCTAAAAGTATCTTTTAAAGTGTGGTGTTTAGACAACGCGTTATAAATCCGTCGTGTAAATCTTATAAATATAATGCTTTAAAATACCATTATCTGTGGCCTTTCCTTTTAACAATGGTATAAACGCACAGTTGTTTGATTTTTAATGAGACAAGGGTAAGAATAAGCACTTGTCCAAATTACACAACATAAGCAGCAAAACCATCGTCTTAATCTGATAAATAGTTGTTATTTAACAACAGTTCTAGCGTGTTATCTTAGTATTCTAAGACAACCTTTTAGTTTGCACACTGTTGTCTGATTCCATGGGAGGGCATAACAAAGACAACAGTTTTTGAACTAATAGATAACTATTGTCTGTCCTTAAGCTCACACAACTGTTTTTTTTTCAAAATCATTTCACCGTTGTTGTATTGTTTAGGACAACGGTATTTTTTTTAACCATTATCTTTCAACCGTTGTCTGATTGCATTTTTCTTGTAGTGATATTTTTGTCGCTAATCTCTTGTAGAATTTTACTATATATGTCACACCCTAATTAAGTGATTAAGTGATTAGAGTAAATATTCCCAGATACCTCCTTAAGCAATTTTCACCCCAAAAAGCATGACAGAATTCTCAGGTGCTTTCCTGGAATCAGTTCTGTTCAAGTCATTGTCAGCCTCGATATCCATCTCGAGCCTGGTCTGTGATTCTGTTCAAGACCAAAGTTCTTCACCCCTTCCTTCGAATGCGATTTTTCGCCATCAGCAACTACATATTTTCCCCTGTTGGCTTCCTCAACTTGTACTCTATTAGCATTATATTCCACATCAATTGCAAAATAAGTGTGAACAGCTGACCCCGTCTCAAAAAGCTCACACTTGAAGAAAATAACTTTGTCCGCTGATCTCAGATCCTTTGCTCGCACAAAATCTTTCCAGCAACTAGATAAGACATAACTGTTACTTCCCTTCCAGACACCATAGCGAAAATTCCAGAGTGTCATCGACTGGTCATAGAAAGCTAGCTTTTGGGAATCGCATGGGAAGCAACTAGCATACATTTTCGGAATCACAAATGTGTAGAGCATACCTACGTCGCTAGCAGTAAGTACCTTTTCAAATAGACAGGTACGTGTACAATCTTGTTGCCTCTGTGCCTGGAAAATATTGACAGACCTGCAAAAAAGGCTACCAGCAATGCAGACTTGTTTCTGAATATTTGGTTCTTGTGCAATGTTATCTGTCTTTCGCAAGCTTTCATCGACACTATCATATGCCATCTCTGCTTCCTCCTCTGTCTTAAAAATCCCTATGCAAGTCCAGTTATGATTTACAAAAACATGTTCTGCCCAGTTCCCATTCATTAGAGCAACGACTCCCTTAGAACTCGAACTACCGATAGTTTTATCATGCCTTGCACGCTTAGTACATGATTGATTATGACTCAAACTGTTCGAACCTGAAGCTTTGCCGAACATATGTGCTGTGACATTCATGAGATCCTTCATTGTTTACTGCAATCACAGGAAAGTTAGTAAATGAAACAAGTTAATACATTTCATTCCTAAACTATGGAAACCTGCAGAGAAAATGATCTGCAGCAAGTAACTCATATTTAAAGTCCAAACTAGAAACCGGAAAGGAAAAAGATTTGAAGAAAACACATCCATACTTATGATTTAAAATGAAATATAGAATATAATGTATTTTTTAACATAAGAATAAAAAGAGATCTCATCTATGTATTTATTAATTAGCTCAACTAAAAAACTACTTTTGGAACTACATTTTGTGCATTCTACATTTCCCAACTCTCTCATCACAGTCACACTCCGGGGAGGATCTAGTAAGGGGCTATGTGGGACATGTGTCACCCTTAAACAAAATTTTATATTTTTGGTAATTAAATTTTTTTATTATTAATTTTTTTGAAAATATATGAAAATGTCCTCCGAAAGTACAAAGTTATAAATGTGTATTCGCAAAATATAATCGATATATTAGTGGAATTTAATTCCTGGATCTCTCACAGCCAAACTAATACAAGGGGTTCTCATACATCAAACATGCATAGGATGTTTAAAAATTTATGAGAAGAATAAATGTAAAAACCGCCCATGATAGGCACAAATATGCTTTAATCAATACAAGAAATGTCTCCTATTACACAATAGCTATAATTTTGACTACACATTACACATTGGATTTAAAGTAAAATGATCAAATAACCTGGAAGAACACATGACACACAAAACCCCCAGTACACAATCAATAATTAAATCAAATTGGTTCACACATATATATTTAAGACTTAATAAAACCTATAAATATGACAATAAAACTTATAGAAATAGGTATTAAATTCTTCTCAATTTGGTGAGCTCTAAGACAGATCTCTTAGAGGGGCTGGTGCTTATTGTTAATAGCTAATAGTAGGAAAGAGGCCACTAACCAAGAAAAGAATTTAATTATTTTCAAAAAAGGAAAAGAAAAGAATTTAAATGAGATTTGAAATATTTTGTGATTAAATCATTGATGTCAGATTCTTTAAACTAGTCACCAATATTTCAATTCATAGTTATATTATTCATCCTTATTCGTTAAGGTAAGTGTCTAAATCCAAATATGAGGAACATAGCCATCATGTAATAATGCTCTCCTGATAAAATCTCTTAGTATAAACTAAAAAGCTTATGATTATTTAGAGAGCAGCATGTAGTCACACATAAAACAATTCTATTACTCTAATCTCACATTTATCGCGTATATTCATTTTCGATTTTAAAAAAATCATAACAATTCATGAATTTTAAAAAAACATTTCGTAGATTTTAATTGTTCGTGGATTTTGACAGAATTGATAGAAAAATCTTGCCGAGTCTTGATGATTTTGGGAATTATTTTAGAAATTCTTCAAAATCTCATGCACTTTACAAATATTTTAAAATATTAAAAATGTACTAGCCAATTCATCAAAATCTACCACTTTTTCAAATAAAAACAAATCCATGAACTTTTGATACCATCGTAATTTGATGGATTTTTAAAATTTTAAATTGAATAGACTCGGATTTTAAATAATTTTTTCCAATCTATATTGAATATCATCAGATTTTAAAAGATTTTTTAAAATTCAAATTAAATACCTTTTGATTTCAAGAATTCAACAAACCACATATGACTTCTTTCAAATTTTAATCCCAAATTTGAATCCCAAGCTTATTTCAAAAATTGTAAAATTTTAGAGGATAATATCTTGTGGTCAAAAATTTTATTAGTTAATATAAACAATTTTTTGTTTATAGTACGGAATATTGGACACATTTAAGCGGTGAGGGTTCATTGGGATTAAAGTCCCTCAAGGCCTAATGGCAAACAACGACCCATCTTGACCCATATCCATTCTAAATTTTTTGATAAACACGCTCTTCATTTACCCTTAAAACATAGAAGAAGGCTTGAAGACCCGAGCTTAGCATTATAATCAGATAAAAACTTTATAGTTAACAGCCTAAATGAATCACCAGTCAAACCTTAACTAGCAAGAGGTATGAAGTACATCTTTTAAATTCACGAAAATTAAAGGTAATCTATATGTGTTAAAGCTATGGTTAGTGGTACGCTCTCTTAGTTTTCTTTGTTCTTACAGTTTCTCCTAATGCTTTGTTGTGTTAATGGCTTTTCCTTGCTAAATACAGTATGTAATCGCCTCTATGTTGCACTAATAGTTAGTATTATTTCCAACAAAATATTATATATACAACAAAATATATTAAAATTAAATCACACAGCAATTATAATACAAGTTAATTACCATATTGAAAATGTATGACCGAATACATTAAAAGTGCCTAAATTTACAATAAACTAAAAATATCTATACGTGATTTAATAATTTTGAGCTCATGTATATATCAAATAATTCATAATTTCAATTAAACGACGAGAAAAAAGAGACTATAAAGTGTGACAATTGTAAGTCTGCTTCGTTCAAAAGTTATAACCATTCGAACTCACTTTCAGACTTCGTGCAACTGTCTTGCAGGCTTGCTTTCACTCCAATTTAATGTGATGACTATTGGATATGCCATCTTCTTTTTTGAGCAAATTCCATGGGGGAAAGAGTTTCGATAGAATTTAATAAAGGGTTTGCATGATAACTCTGTATCCTTATTGTCACTGCTTTTAGACAGGTCCTCCTTTCCAAATAAGCATTTTCATTGAGATCTTTAGCCTTGAGCATGTACCATTGTGAAGCATCCTAGACCTTATTCAACAAAGGATTGACAGATTTAGGCATGATGACCCATTTTCCTGAATAATTAGGCTTATACTGGTGTATGTTTTAACAAATCTCGTGTTGACAGAAAATCAAATTTGATCAATAATAAACTGACTGAAACTAAACTAGGCTACGAGTGCTACCTAAACTTGGGTTGTGTTTGTACCTGGTGATCGGGGATTAAGTGGGGAAATAGAATAAAAAGACCCATTGGGGTGGAGGTGTGTATATATACTTGAGTTAAAGACCTCTTTCCAGTTATGATTTGGATTTTGTATCCTCATTTAAAAATTTGAATTATGTTTGAAATTGGATTTTATCTCAACTGAGAATCGAAATCTGAAAGACGCTGCGATTTAAGTTTAAAATAAATTGATCAAATTATGGAAAAAACACACTTATGGAAATTGAAATCATTAAATCAGTACAAGAAATCTCAAATTTACCAACAAAAGTTGCCAACAAAAATTTATCTGTTAACAATTATCAACTGATTGCCGACCAATTGCAAACTTTTGAAAAGTATACACAACATCAATTGTTTCAAAACGGGTGAGTAATGAAAGGTTGCCAACGAAATTTTTTGTTGGAAAAACCAAAATGTATAACGGAATTAATAATGAATTGCCAACAGATATATAACTACAGAATACTAACAGAAAACTAATAATTTACTAAGGGATTAGTAAAGCAAACCACATTGTCCCATTTTAGCCCTACTTGTATTCCGTTAGTAATCGGTTAATAACTAAGGATACGTTATCTTTGTTTCCTTGCTAATCTTTTATGATTGTAGATCAGTTGTATTTGTTCTATTACCAATCTGTTATAATTCTATATCGCTCGTGCAAATTTTTGTCACTAATCTCTTGTAGAATTTTACCATATATGTCACACCCTAATTAATATGATAATTATAGTATCATATTTGGATAAAAAATACATGCAGACTCGACGATGAATTAAATTACGTTGGTAACCAACTAATTAATTATGAGTCACAGATTAAAGTATTGTTCGAATTATGTGTTCACGTTCTGAAAACAACAAGAAAATTTGGTGTTGGTATTTTCATTTTAAGTATATCACACGAAAGTTATTTTAAAAAAAAAGTATATCACATGAAAGTACATAAACACAATACTCAAAACTTAGTGTTGGTAGATTTTCGATTTACCTTTCAGGTTCAAAACATACTATGAGATACACAAAATTAATATTTTCGATTAAATTTTAATATATGTAATGAACATATATATATAATAAAATAAATGTATATTTTTTTTAAAAATAATACATGATTTTATAATAATGTATGTAAATATTTTAATAATTTAATAATAATTATGTTCATAGTCAAGAGAAATCCATAATTTCTCTCGGGCTCATGGCGAATCTTACTAGATCTACGAACAACCCGGGTTTCCTGAACATGATTACTTTTAATATTTTGATGTACATCCTAATCTTAATTCAACTCTGGTTCAATGTCATCATGTGATTCTGGATCTTCATCGAAATCTATTGTCCTCCCACTGGTTTTTTTAAAAAGTAGTTCTCACTCAAGAAATACAACGGTCTGAGCAACAAACATTTTGTTCTCGCAAGGATTATAAAAACTATTCCCTTTAGTCTCACTTGGGTATCCCACAAAAAAACATTTATCTAATTTTGGTCAAAACTTGTCTTTTGACCCACTTTAGTTAGAACTGGATTAAGTGTATATACAATCGGTTCTAAAGCATACCCTGGAAACTGATTGGAAGATCCGATTGACTCATCATCGATCATATCATGTCCAACAAGGTATGGTTTTTCTCCCAGAATCTTCATTTCATTGAGGTGTTCCAAAAGTAGTAAGTCGTTATACAATATCCCACTCCTTCAAGAATCTCTTGAATTTAAGGTTTAAGTGTTCTTCTCCATGATCTGATCGTAAAACTTTTATACTTTCCCATGTTAGCTTTTCTACTTTGGCCTTATGTTCTTTAAACACTTCAAAAGAGTCAGATTTATTCTTTATAAGACATACATATCCATATCTAATGAAGTCATCAGTAAACGGTATGAAGTAGTATAAGCTAGCCCTTACCATTATAAGGATTCTACCACATACATCACATTATATAAGTCGTAATCGTTCGGTGACCCTTTCACCTTAGCGGGTAAAAGAATCTTTAGTCATTTTACAAATGAGACAAGGTTCGCATCCTTCGTATAGATTCAAAATCAAACCTTTCCCAGTATTCATCTATATGTAACCGAGAAATGCGTTTCTCATAATATGCCTTAACGACAATGCTAGAAGTAATGTTTTATTTGAGTCATCTTAAAACATATAAATTGTTAACTAATTATGCAATATAGAAGCCTTATCACTGAAATAGAATAAAAACTGTTATTTATTTAAATAAAATGAAAAACCTTTCTTCTCCTAAAAAGAAATTGATATAATATCCCCACTAAAGGCGGGCATGTATTAAAAATTTACCAAGTTCTCAACTTCGCCTGATTAGCAAAATTAGGTATGGAGTTACTCCAACTAGAGCAAAAACTTTTGCTATAATTCTAATCAATACATAAAGATTGAACATTGATGGTCTTCTTCTTTAGATCTTCTAAATAAGCTTGAGAGTTTAACTTTGAATCATCCGGTTATTACCATGGAAGCGAAAAGTATTCGAACATGTGTCATATTCGTATTCGGTCAACAATCCAAACAGAGATTACATAATAACTATTCATACTGTACCACCCTACTTAAACAAGTAGAGGCTATACAAGATAAGTCTTATTTATTAATCGAAGCAAAAACAAGCTAAACTTAATTTATTAAACTAACAGAGGTTTATAATCTTCAAAATAAAGTTCCCTAACAAGATTCAAAATAATATGGAATAGAACATATCCTTGACTTTATTTTGAAGTAGATAAACAAGCTAAAATTTGGGCAGCACTCATCACACCCCAGCTGTACCACTGACTACCTATAAAAAGAAATAAACACGAGTAAGTCAAATGTCCGGTACGAAAATATCATTAAAATGTAAAATAAATGAATGTCTTTGATATAAATAATTAGGTATGAAGGGGAGTAATATGACAGTAAATATTTGAAGTCAAAGAAATAAACTAATCACACAAATCAAACAAATCGTTGAGAACAAGTAATAGACAAATATATAGACAAATACTGTATTAAATATAGCATGTCACACTAGCAAAGTTTTTTTATTTTATATTAGCATGTTCCACAATCCTTTGATATCTACCAAACAATGATTGGAGAACTAACTATGGGAATGATCATACCAGGTAAATTAATCATAGTTAAATCAAGAGCACCATTTTTCTTTACAACAAGGGTCAGTGGTGTATGAGATATCCCTTTTTCATTTCCAGCAATCTCATTAGTGGTCTGGTTAATTGCTTTCGCTATATTTGATTCTTCAGTAGAAACCAGTTTTGTAAGATACTCCAACTGAAGATTTGAGTCAGATAGTGCATGATTCTGCAGCCTAATAACAAGAGGGACCATGGTACAATAACCTTGCAAATTTTTTCCGCTAACCAGCTAGAAAGTTAGCTGGCTTTTTCTTTAGTGGCCGAAGAGGTAAGGCTGGAGAGTTAGCTGCTCTTAATACAATTTAGGAGCTCTAGCTGCTTCTTGTTTGATGGTTGCTTTTTTAAATACAACTCTACAAATACACCCCTGAAAGTTTAAAAGTTAAATTTGAACTAATACCTTTTTGTTCACTAGGGAGTGAGCATGCTACATGTGTGATCCACTGATTAAATTCTGTAGTTTTAATTTATTATGGATTGTCTGTCTATCTTATATTTATCAGTAGACATTAAATCATCTTTGTGTTTTATTCAGTTATATTGGAACCTAATTTCAAACTTTTCACTCTGGTTAATTTTTTTGTATTAGGTTTTGCTATATGGCTAGAGGAGGATTCTTCTATACAGAGGATAACATATTTGAATTTGGTATAGGTATTAGTGATATTATATTCTCAAATAGTCAAATAATAAAATTTGTTCACCGGGTAATAAGATTGTAGGTGTGTTAAATTTGTCAATAATTTGAGCTCTGGACACAAGTGATGCATTTTCTTTTCCCCCGGAGATTAAAATTATAATATTTCAAGTCTGTGAGCTGCTACATGTATCAATATTCGGTTTTATTTGCAGTATCCAATTACTCAAAACCATTGCTGAAGTTATATTTATAAGCTAATTATCCATATACATTATTTCTTATTAGCCACTATGTATCTTTAAGTTTGTTGTTAGTCGCCAGTCCCTTTTCTTTTACCATTCTTTTATACCATTGTGTCTATTGTCATGTGACCAAACATTTTATATAATATCATGAAATATGATTTATAGTAAGGTGAAGTTACAGAAACACTATTAGAACAAAGTATATATTTAAAACTAGCTACTGTAAGAATGAGAGATCTACTACCCCTCCAGTTTACTCCAAGACCCAGTTATCTTTTAAAGATTAATATATGTTAAAAATCATATGGATGCATTTCAAGTGTTCATCAAGATGTTTTGGCGTTCTACAAATGATGGAACTTAATATGAGACAAAGGAGATGGTTAGAGTTGTTCAAAGACTATGATTGCTCGATTAATTATTATCCCGGTAAAGCGAACGTGGAACGTGGTAGTAGACGCATTGAGTCGGAAGGAAAGGTTGAATGTCTTATCAGTACCTGAAGACATATATAAGGAATTTCAGAAATTGGAATTGGAGATTAAAGTTGGCAAGCCTGAGGAAGCGAAAGTATACAGTATGACTTTCCAACCAGAATTATTTGAGAAAATAAAGAAATGTCAGGAAGATGTAATGGATCAAGATATAAATCGTTTGGTAGGTGAAGAGTTATGCACACAAAAGGATGATCAAGGTATTCTGAGGTTTTCATCTAGAATTTGGATTCCCCCAGTGACGGAGCTGAAAAATGAAATTTTACAGGAGGCACATAATTCAAGGTATTCCATCCATCCAGGGAGTACCAAAATGTACAGAGATTTAAAGAAGAATTATTGGTGGCCAGATATGAAGAGGGAAATCGCGGAATGGATTAGCAAATGCTATACCTGTCAGAGAGTTAAAGCAGAGCATCAGAGACCAAGTGGATTGTTACAGCCATTGGAGATTCTAGAGTGGAAATGAGAACATATTGCCATGGATTTCATAGTTGGATTACCAAGGACAAGGGCTAATCATGATGCCATTTAGGTTATAGTGGATAGACTTATCAAGTCAGCTCATTTTCTGCCTATAAATGAAAGATTTTCGCTCGACAAGTTGTTCCATATGTACCTGAAGCAAATTGTAGTTCGTGATGGAGTTCCTGTGTCTATTGTATCTGATCGAGATCTAAGGTTTAATTCAAGATTTTCTGAAGAGTTTTCAAGAATGTTTGGGAACAAGACTGAATATGAGTACGGCCTATCACCCCCAGACGGATGGCCAAAGTGAAAGAACGATCCAGAAAATCGAGGACATGTTACGTGTTTCTGCTATTGATTTCAAAGGAAGTTGGGACGAACATTTACCTCTGGTAGAATTCGCTTACAACAACAGTTATCATACCAGCATTGGGATGCCACCCTATGAAGCCCTTTATGGACGCAAATGTAGATCTCCAATATATTGGGACGAAGTAGGAGAACGCAAGATACTTGGACCTGAACTGGTACAGCAGACAAAGGAAATTGTTGAAATTATCCAGAAGAGATTGATAGCCGCACAAGATCGTCAGAGGAAATATGCAGATCAGTAAAGGAAAGACATGGAATTTGAAGAAGGAAGCTTGGTATTACTGAAAGTATCACCATGGAAAGGACTAACGAGGTTTGGAAAGAAAGAAAAGCTAAGCCCAAGATATGTCGGACCTTTTGAGATTTTAAAGCGCGTTGGCAAAGTAGCTTATGAGTTGGCGTTACCCCCGCACATGGAGCACATTCACAATGTTTTTCACGTATCGATGCTCAAGAAATATAATCCAGACTCCAGGCATGTAATAGAATATGAGCCAATAGAGCTTCAGGCATATTTATCATATGTAGAGAATCCGATAGAGATTCTAGAGGAGAGAGAGAAAGTATTGAGAAATAAAGTGGTAAAGTTAGTAAGAATATTGTGGAGAAACCCAAAGGTTGAAGAGTCAACCTGGGAGTTAGAAAGTGATATGAGAGAAAAGTACCCTCATTTGTTTTCTTAGGAGATTCTGAGGACATAATCCTTTTAAGGGGGGAAGGATATAATATCCGGGATATATCGTGTATTTATTTTGCTATTAAATAATTATTACGTGTGTTCAGTATCTATTCTGTGAGTTAATAGTTAAATGTTATATGTACTTGGATATTCAAAAAAATAATATTAATTGAGTATTTTAATTTTTATATGTCCAAAATAAAACATAGATAATTGTCATATCTTCCTAATTAATTTTATGTTGATTTATGAATTTATAAGGATCATATGAAATTTATAAAATCTTTTTCCGAGTATTTAAAATCTATTTTATAAAAACGGGAACCAATTGACGTCATCCGTTGTTACGTTTTTGGAACCCGAAACTCTTCCGAGAACTCCTTCCTAACCCAATTGTAATATTCCGAGCATATTCCATATTTCAACTTTTTCGATCCGGCGTACGGTTTGTTCTGCGCGGGTCCCGACGCAACATTTTCGATACAATATTCATTTCGGTAAATCAATAAAACCCGTATTTTCGATAAACGAGAGCTTTTTATTAAACTATCCCAATTATCACTTCGTAGTACGTGTAACCAGGCGCTGAGACCAAGACCGCTGTACAAATTGTACTGATTTGGATAATTATCCCGAAAACCGATACCGTTTGGATCAGTTTTTATAAATAAACATACCGTTTTATATCCGGAATGGTCCAACGGGATACTAATTTTCCGTAATTATAAATAGCCTTTTTCCGTATTTTATTTCGTATCAAAATCATTTGCAGATAGTTAATTCTATAATTTTCATAGAAAACCCCTAATTACAAAATTGTTTAAAGAATCAAACAGCAAAACGAAGGCGTTACCGATCTCTGTTTTCAAAGCTTGAGTAACCAAAACGAAGGATTTGAAGTGTTCTATCAGATTCTGAGCTTTGTTTCACTGCAGAATCAAAGGTTTATTTTCTGAAAATTTATTTATTTTCGAATTAAATTTATTAAAAATATGAATTTTTGTTCGGATGATTTTTTGTATGATTTGATGTCTTCATGTTGTAGAGCTTGTTTTCCTGATGATTTTGATATATTATACGTCTGATTTGGAGTTTAATAACATGTTCAAATTTGAGTTTGATTTTCGAATTTTGTAATTAGGGTTTATAACCCGTATGAATGTTCTTAATTGAAATTTGGGGGTTTCTTATTCTAAAATAGATTGATGTTCTGGTATAGTGTATTGTATTCTCTGTGAAATTTGCAATCTAGTCGTACAAGTTTCATGAATCAACGAGGTCTGTGGAGAAGGGAGTTGCATGTGTTTTAAAGTTTACGTCGAACCCGCCGGAAACCGGTGAGTTTCTTGATCAAATTCCGGCCAAGTCTGGGGTTATTGATGAATTTTGATTGCAGATATAGGTTCCTGGTGTTGTGTAGTTTAATTCTGGAGGTAATGGTGGTGGGAGGATGCCGGAGGTGAATTCTCCGGCCACCCCCGACTTTTCCGGCGACTGGAACTGCAAAATTGCAGTTTGGTTCCTGTACTTTTGAAACGATGAAGTTTGGTCCCCCAGGTTTCCGGACTTTGCAAAAATTGGATTCCTGTTTTAAAAATGTTTAAAAATCATATTTCCTATTTATTTTAATTATAAAAATTCGTTTTTAATTTTTGAAAATTCAAAAAATTAGTATTTTAATTCTGAAAATTATTTTTAATTCAGAAATAAATCTGAATTAATTAGTTAATTAATTTCAGTTAATTTTTAATCGATTAATTGGTCAATTAATTTGGAAATTAATTGATTAATTGATTTAATTAATTATTAATTAATTTTATTTAATTATGTAATTAGATATAATTACTTAAAAATGATTTAAAAATTTTGAAAAATAATTTCGAGCTTTAAAATATTATTCTAAATTATTTCCAAGGCTCGATAATTAGTATAAAATTGTTTCGGAGCCAGAATTGGCCAACCGAACCCTGTTTATTAACCCGAAATTGATCCAACGACCCGTTTTAATTTCGAAAAATGTTTTAAAAATCTTTTTAAATACCCGAAAGCCTATTTATGACCCGAGACTTCTTTATAAATAATATATCATTGAGTACGTGATGTATTATGTGCTATATGTGACTTGTTGATTAACTATCAGTCTATATATTCGGTGTTTACTTGATTATTACATAACTTTCAATCCGTTAATCGGATTTGGGTAAAACGAAGGGTAGATAGAAGTATATGTTGAATAGAACTCTATGAGTCGATTATTGATAGATGTTTAAGATATGTGAGCAGAAGAGACAAGGTGTAGGAAAGGAAAACAGATAGTTGAGGAACAAGATAATTGTGATTGGAAGCGAGAGCAGAATAGTAAGCTAGTACCAGGCAAGTGTTCTGAACTTTCTCGAGATATTGTGGTACTTGATAATCCTGTGATATTGCAAGTGATTTGAAGCACATAAACCTAAACCCTAATTCCAGTTATTGATCTTGAGCTGTAACCTGATTCTTTCTAGACCATTGATTGTTGTATACCCAAACACGAACCACGAATCTACGATACTACTCCACAAATACATACAAACTAAATACCAAATACTGAACTGAATTACTTATATACTCAATCCATGATATCTTATGCTTTGAAAGACCAAATCCTTGAAACCCTGAAACATTGATTCCTTTGTTATCCAATTCTTTCATTACCCAGCATCCAAGATTTGAAATTACCTTATTGATCCTTACAAGGATTGAAACCCTTTCATTGTTAAACACTCATTGTTGTTAATGATTCTGGTTATTGTTTATTATTTCTTATTCAGTTATTATGTTAGAATTGGATTGTTTTTATAAAATTGTGGACCAGATTCGTGGTCAGACGATATAATGGTCAAGTTAGGCCAATGTGTGCCTTGGATCCAGTAGTTAGAGTAATGCTGTGTGCCTTGCTCGGGGTTAGTGCGTGACTGATCAGCATCCTAACCTTGGTTTTTAAATTAAAAGTATAATATCCAATTCTAAATCATAATCCATTGATGATCATTATTCTCAGTTTTGTCATTGTGACTTGCTGAGCTAGTTAGCTCATTTGTGCGATGTTGTTTATATTCTTTCCACTTAAAAAGGAATCAGTTGGTAACAAAGATCCCCAGTCCAGCGCGAGAGCTAGGGGTTCAGGTTGAGAAAGCTGAGCTAGTAGGCTTTTTTTGGAATAATTTAAGTCTGTAAAAGTTTGTAATAAAGTTTAATACTCAGTTTGAGTTTGAATGATTGGGATTTGAATGGTATGTAATATAAGTAGATGTGTGGCTTGTGTGCATACTTTAGCCTGTTGCGATCCGTCGTAGTTGGTAAATAGGGTCACTGCATATTATTGTTATCTTTATTATTGTTATAAGCAGGTTATAAATAAGGTATGTGTATGTGTGTGGACCCCAAACTTCTGACCCGGGTTTGGAGGGCGCCACAAGCATGCTACATGTGTGATCCACTGATTAAATTTTATAGTTTTGATTTATTATGGATTGTCTGTCTATCTTATATTTATCAAAAGACATTAAATCATCTTTGTGTTTTCTTCAGTTATATTGGAACCTAATTTCAAACTTTTCACTCAGTTAATTTTTATGTATCAGGTTTTGCTATATGGCTAGAGGAGGATTCTGCTATACAGAGGATAACAAGGTATTAGTGATATTGTATTCTCAAATAGTCAAATAATAAAATTTGTTCACCGGGTAATAAGATTGTAGGTGTGTTAAATTTGTCAATAATTTGAGCTCTGGACACAAGTGATGCATTTTCTTTTCCCCGGGAGATTAAAATTATAATATTTCAAGTCTGTGAGCTGCTACATGTATCAATATTCGGTTTTATTTGCAGTATCCCATTACTCAAAACCATTGCTGAAGTTATATTTATAAGCTGATTATCCATAGACATAATTTCTTATTAGCCACTATGTATCTTTAAGTTTGTTGTTAGTCGCCAGTCCTTTTTCTTTTCCCATTCTTTTATACCATTGCGTCTATTGACATGTGACCAAACATTTTATATAATATCATGAAATATGATTTATAGTAAGGTGAAGTTACAGAAACACTAGTAGAACAAAGTATATAATTAAAACTAGCTACTATAAGAATGTGAGATCTTTTACCCCTCCAGTTTACTCCAAGACCCAATTATCTATTAAAGATTAATATATGTTAAAAATCATATGGATTCATTTCAAGTGTTCATCAAGATGTTTTGGCGTTCTACAAATGATGGTGAAGATGTAGATGGTTTGCCAAATGAAGGTGTTGAAATTACATTCTTTCATCTGGTAAGGTTTTAAATTATACTGATAGATAACCGAGTTGATATCACTATAGAAATGGAATTGTATTAAATAATGGAGTTAGATGTCGAGGCTCATAGAGACCCAATGGATAAGTCTCAGCCTGATCCAAGTGCTGTGGAGAGTTTTACAGAGGAGGATTTTACAGGGCTTTCGGATCTTTATTGGGTATATGCTTTATATATCTATTACCTTTTTTTATGAAATCATATTATCATCTAACATAAACTTTTTATTAATTCTAGTTTATATATCAAATGTTCCGCAGTAATGATTGATATTGATTATCTTTATTACAGTCTAAATCATTGGCAGCATTAGAACCAGACATACACATTATCGGTCTGCAGGGTTAATTTGCTGATCTTTGGTTTGATCATGCAGAAGTCAGACTCTTCTTTAGCTTTTTGAAATTGGGTTGATTGGCTAAATTGGATGGAGTTGTCGGAATTTATTAATAGGGTATTTAAAAATTAGTATAGTATGATTTGGCTAATGGAATGCTTGTATTTTATTTGAAATGCATGTATAGTATAGTATGAGTAATATTTTGGTATTAGACTTGTAATTTGGATGAGTACCTTTTTATTTCTGTATGGATATTTTTGTTGTGATGTTGCATTGTTTTAGTTCCCTGTGGCTGTAAATAGTACCAGGATGGCATGCAATTTACAGAACATTGACATCACAATGGTACATATAAACCGATGTAAAAAATGTATAAAAGACATCATGTAAAATAATATTAAATGAAAAAGAACTAAAAAAACAATTTGAAATAGTCATTTGACATCGGTTCTGAAAAGAAACTCAATATATTTTAAGTCAAATAACATCGGTTGGAGGAATTGGCTGATGTTAAACAAAAAGATTTAACATCGGTTTCGTGAAGAAAACCAATGTCTTATCCATCATTTCAAATCGGGGGGCTAATTTAAACGATGTCTGATCAAATATTTCACATCGGGCAACTAATTTAACCGATGTCTGATCTAGCATTTCACATCGGTTTGTTCGAAAGAATTTAAATTAATGGCTTTTAGAGCTTGTTGATTTCATGTTCTAATGGATAAATACCTCGTAATATACTCATATTCACCTAGAAATACTGTAATATAAGCTGAAATTTGTTGTAAAGACATCACATTTAATCTTAAAACCGATATATAGCACTATAATAGACATCGGCTGTTAACCGATGTCAAAGGCTGATGACATTTAACATCACACGTGAAGACATAGGTTCAGATTTTTTTTAACATCAGTTCTAAACCGATGTCTGATCCCAGATTTCTATTAGTGCAAGTCTATTCATGGCTTGAAACAAGCTCCCAAGGATTGGCATAAAAAGTTTGATGAAACTGTGTTGCCATTCAGTTATATGGTTAATGAAAGTGACAAGTGTGTCTACACCAAAGTTAAAGGTAGTGAGTGTGTTATCCTGTGCCTATATGTGGATGACATCTTATTGTTTAGAACCAATATTGAGATTATTAACAAGATAAAAGAATTCTTTAGAAGGCATTTTGAAATGAAGGATATTGGTGAGGCTAGTATGATTCTTGGAATCAAACTGATTCAGTCAGCTGAGGGAATAACCTTAACTCAATCTCATTATATAGAGAAATCTATACTTCATAAATATGGTTATTCACAATGTAGAATCGCTAGTACACCCTATGATCCTAAAGTTGCCCTTGTCAAGAATACTTCAGGAGTTCCTGTGTCTCAGTTAAGGTATTCTCAGATTATTGGGAGCTTGTAGTACCTTGCTAACTGTACTAGACCAGATATTTCAAATTTTATGTCTGATTTGGCTAGATATATAAGTTGTCCAAATAGAACTCATTGGGATGCTCTTGATAGAGTACTTAGATATCTAAAAGGCACAATATACCTTAGTTTACACTACATGAGATTTCCTGGTGTGCTTGAAGGGTACAGTGATGCAAGTTGGATAGCTATGAAGTCTGGTTCCAATGGAGTGACTAGATATGTGTTCACCTTGGCAGGTGGAGCAATATCCTGGAAGTGAAGCAGATAGACTATAGTGACTCAGTCTACATTTGAGGTTGAGTTGTGTACACTAGATGTCACGGGGACGGAGGCTGAATGGTTACACGGACTTATGTCTGCGATACCTGTAGTAAGTAAACCACTTTCTGCTATTGCTATTCATTGTGATAGTCGAACAACCATCGACAAGATTAGCAGTAAAAAGCATAATACTAAAGCAAAGAGACATATCCAAGTTAGACTCAAGTCTATAAGGGGTTTAATGACTGATAGGATTATAGCTATAGAGTTCATAGGAACTCAGAATAATATAGCGGATCTTTTGACTAAAGTACTGGAACCTGCAGTGGTCCTCAAGTCAAGGTTGGGGATGGGACTGTGAACCCATCATAATTCATCAACAGTGGGAACCCAATACACATGAGAAGAGATCCCTCGAAGTGTATTCAATGTGGTAATAACAAGTTGTAAGGATGAATTGGCAGTACCTTTCCTACGTAGATGATACTGCTGCATCTGAGTCTATCCCCTGTAAACCTAGAAGGTACTGACACTACTAGAAAAGTAAGAGTGTTAAAACTCTGAATGAGATCAAGTCATTTGACGAGATAGAGGCAGTATATCTCTGGAGATGCCCAGCTAAGCGAATGTAATTATGTGGTCGCAATGAGAGGAGAAAGGGTTATTCCTTGAAGAATTCGATTAACAAGATTGAGATAAAACCATTAATGTCTCAAAGTCGTAGATTAGAACCATAGTCGTTGCCTTGTCGTCGTCTATGAAACATGGTTATACTAAACATATTAACATTCAAGGTGAAACATTCCATCTGAATCCGGTAGCTATTGAAGTAGAGAACTGAGGAGGGTTCAAATCTGGAAGGGTACCGACTCTGAAAAATAAGTCATGATGAGAAAAAACTGATCTCATTCCTGTATGGATTTGTGGGGGATTGTCAGAAAAAATTGGATTTTAGATAATAGTTTTATTATGTTCTTCATGATAATCATAAAATCTAATGATTGGAAGTTGTTCCATGATATGTGAACTTAAACTTTCATGTAAGGTTTTAAGAATTTTTCATAATGAAATCCATAGAGAATTAGAGTTAAACTTAATGGCTTGAAAGAGCTTGAAAAAAGAGAATGTGTTTTGTCCCACATTGAAAATAAATAAAGGGGGTATTGGCTTTATATAGTACCACACACATGGGTAGTGTACAACTACTATGGTGTGTGATGGTGCATTGTCTTCTTGTGTGCTTCACGCGTATATACACATACGCGCATGCCGCCGCCCCGCCCCGCCACACACCGGACCGGGTCGGGTCGGGTCGAAGGGCGATTTGGGAGAATATCTCAGCGTCTCGCGTACGCGAGGCGACCTGGGCGAGGATTTTATTTATTTGTGATTTAATATTTTAATTAGAATTTATTTATCACGTATAAATAACTTTGCTTCTTTCAAAAGTTATAACCAGTCGAACTCATTTTCAGACTTCGTGCAACTGTCTTGCTGGCTTGCTTTCACTCCAATTTAATGTGATGACTATTGGACATGCCATCTTCTTTCTTGAGCAAATTCCACGGGGAAAGAGTTTCGATAAAATTTAATAAAGGGGTTGTATGTTAACTCTGTATCCTTACTATCACTGATTTTAGACAGGTCCCCGTTTCCAAAAAAGTATTTTCATTGAGATCTTTAGCCTTGAGCATGTACCATTTTGAAGCATCCTGGACCTTATTCAACAAAGGATTGACATATTTAGGCATGATGACCCCTTTTCCCAAATAATTAGGCTTATACTGGTGTATGTTTTAATAAATCTCGTATTGACAGAAAATCAAATTCGATCAATAATAAACTGACTGAAACTAAACTAGGCTAGGAGTGCTACCTAAACTTGGGTTGTGTTTGTACATGGTGATCGGGGATTAAGTGGGGAAATAGAATAAAAAGACCCATTGGGGTGGAGGTGTGTAATATAAGGAAACCGGAAAGGAAAAAGATTTGAAGAAAACACATCCATACTTATGATTTAAAATGAAATATAGAATATAATGTATTTTTTAACATAAGAATAAAAAGAGATCTCATTTATGTATTTATTAATTAGCTCAACTAAAAAACTACTTTTGGAACTACATTTTGTGCATTCTACATTTCCCAACTCTCTCATCACAATCACACTCCGCGGAGGATCTAGTAAGGGGCTATGTGGGACATGTGTCACCCTTAAAAAAAAATTTATATTTTTTGTAATTAAATTTTTTTAATATTAATTTTTTTGAAAATATATGAAATTGTCCTCCGAAAATACAAAGTTATAAATGTGTATTCATAAAATATAATCGATATATTAGCGGAATTTAATTCCTGGATCTCTGACAGCCAAACTAATACAGGGGGTTCTCATACATCAAACATGCATCAGATGTTTAAAAATTCACAATAAAATGAGAAGAATAAATGTAAAAACCGCCCATGATAGGCACAAATATGATTTAATCAATACAAGAAATGTCTCTTATTACACAATTGCTATAATTTTGACTACACATTACATATTGGATTTAAAGTAAAATGATTAAATAACCTGGAAGAACACATGACACACAAAACCCCCAGTACACAATCAATAATTAAATCAAATTGTTTCACACATATATATTTAAGACTTAATAAAATCTATAAATATGACAATAAAACTTATAGAAATAGGTGTTAAATTCTTCTCAATTTGGTGAGCTCTAAGACAGATCTCTTAGAGGGGCTGGTGCTTATAGTTAATAGCTCATAGTAGGAAAGAGGCCACTAACCAAGAAAAGAAGTTAATTATTTTCAAAAAAGGAAAAGAAAAGAATTTAAATGAGATTTGGAATATTTTGTGATTAAATCATTGATGTCAGATTCTTTAAACTAGTCACCAATATTTCAAAATATGTTATATACTATTTTGTTATCAATTCATAGTTATATTGTTCATCCTTATTCCTTAAGGTAAGTGTCTAAATTCAAATATGTGGAACATAGCCATCATGTAATAATGCTCTCCTCATAAAATCTCTTAGTATAAACTAAAAAGCTTATGATTATTTACAAAGCAACATGTAGTCACACATAAAACAACTCTATTATTCTAATCTCACATTTATCGGGTATATTCATTTTCAATTTTAAAAAATTCATAACAATTAGTGAATTTTAAAATAACATTTCGTAGATTTTAATTGTTCGTGGATTTTGACAGAATTGATTGAAAAATCTTGACGAGTCTTGATGATTTTGGGAATAATTCTAGAAATACTTCAAAATATCATGCACTTTAAAAAGATTTTAAAATATTAAAAATGTACTATCAAATTCATCAAAATCTACCACTTTTTCAAATAAAAACAAATTCATGAACTTTTGATACCACCTTAATTTGATGGATTTTTAAAATTTTAAATTGAATAGACTCAGATTTTAAATAATTTTTTCAAATTTATATTGAATATCATCAGATTTTACAAGATTTTTTAAAATTCAAATTAAATACCTTTTGATTTCAAGAATTCAACAAACCACATGACTTCTTTCAAATTTTAATCCTAAATTTGAATCTCAAATTTTAATCTCAAGCTTATTTCAAAAATTGTAAAATTTTTAGGGATAATATCTTGTGATCGAAAATTTTATTAATTAATATAAACAATTTTTTGTTTATAGTACTAAATATTGGACACATTTAAGCGGTGAGGATTCAATGGGCTTAAATTCCCTCAAGGCCTAATGGCAAACAACGGCCCACCTTGACCCATATCCATTCTAAAATTTTAGATAAAAACCCTCTTCATTTACCCTCAAAACATAGTACAAGGCTTGAAGGCCCGAGCTTAGCATTATAATCAGATAAAAATTTTATAGTGAATAGCCTAAATGAATCACGGGTCAAACCTTAACTACCAAAAGGTATGAAGTACTTTTAAATTCACGAAAATCAAAGGTAATCTATATGTGTTAAAGCTATGGTTACTCATACGCTCTCTTTCTTTTCTTTCTTTTTACAGTTTCTGACTTGCATGTTATTTACCTAATGCTTTATTGCGTTAACTGTTATCTTGACTTTTCCTTGCTAAATACAATATATAATTGCCTCAATGTTGTTCTAATAATAAGTATTATTTGCAACAAAATATTCTTTTTACAACAAAATTTATTAAAATTAAATCACACATCAATTATAATACAAGTTAATTACCATATTGAAAATGTATGACCGAATACATTAAAAGTGCCTAAATTTAAAACAAACTAAATATATCTATACGTGATTTGATAATTTTGAGCTCATGTATATATCAAATAATTCATAATTTCAAATAAACGACGAGAAAAAAAAGACTATAAAGTGTGACAATTATAAGTCTGCTGTGTTCAAAAGTTATAACCATTCGAACTCACTTTCAGACTTCGTGCAACTGTCTTGCTAGCTTGCTTTCACTCCAATTTAATGATATAACTATTGGACATGTCATCTTCTTTCTTGAATAAATTCCACGGGGGAAAGAGTTTCGATAGAATTTAATAAAGGGTTTGCATGTTAACTCTGTATCCTTATTGTCACTGATTTTAGACAGGTCCTCATTTCTAAATAAGCATATTCATTAAGATCTTTAGCCTTGAGCATGTACCATTGTGAAGCATCATGGACCTTATTCAACAAATGATTGACAGATTTAGGCATGATGACCCCTTTTCCCGAATAATTAGGCTATACTGGTATATGTTTTAATAAAAAATCAAATTCGATCAATAATAAACTGACTGAAACTAAACTAGGCTACGCGTGCTACCTAAACTTGGGTTGTGTTTGTACCTGTTGATCGGGGATTAAGTGGGGAAATAGAATAAAAAGACCCATTGGGGTGGAGGTGTGTATATATACTTGAGTTAGAGACATCTTTCCAGTTATGATTTGGATTTTGTATCCTCATTTAAAAATTTGAAATGTGTTTGAAAATGGATTTTATCTTAACTGATAATGGAAATCTGAAAGACGCTACGATTTAAGTTTAAAATGAATTGATAAAATTATAGAAAAAACACACTTATGGATATTAGAATCATTAAATCGGTACAAGAAATCTCAAATTTACCAACAAAAGTTGCCAACAAAAATCTATCTGTTAACAATTATCAACTGATTGCCGACCAATTGCAAACTTTTGAAAAGTATACACAACATCAACTGTTTCAAAACGACTGAGTAATGAAAAGTTGCCAATTAAATTTTTTGTTGGCAAAACCAAAAGTTATAACGGAATTACTAATGAATTTCCAACAGATATATAACTACAGAATACTAATAGAAAACTAATGATTTACTAAGGGATTAGTAAAGCAAACTGTATTGTCCCATTTAAGGCCTACTAGTATTCCGTTAGTAATCGGTTAATAACTATGGATATGTTATCTTGGTTTCCTTGCTAATCTAGTATGATTGCTGATCAGTTGTATTTATTCTATTACCAATTTATAGCAATTCTATATTGCTCGTGCATATTTTTGTCACTAATCTCTTGTAGAATTTTTTCATATATGTCACACCCTAATTAATATACGACAACTATAGTATCATATTTGGATAAAAAATACATGTAGACTCAACGATGAATTAAATTACGTTGGTAACCAAATAATTAATTATCAGTCACGGATTAAAATATTGTTCGAATTATGTGTTCACGTTCTGAAAATGACAAGAAAATTTGGTGTTGGTATTTGCATTTTAAGTATATCACACGAAAGTTATTTTTAAAAAACAATTATATCACATGAAAGTACATAAACACAATACTCAAAACTTAGTGTCCGTAGATTTTCTGTTTCAGGTTCAAAACATACTATGAGATACACAAAATTAATATTTTCAATTAAATTTTAATATATGTAATGAATATATATATATAATAAAATAAATGTATATTTTTTTTAAAAATAATACATGATTTTATAATAATGTATGTAAATATTTTAATAATTTAATAATAATTTTGTTCATAGTCAAGATAAATCCATAATTTCTCCCGGGCTCATGGCGAATCCTACTAGATCTACGAAAAATAATACATGATTACCTTTAATATTTTGATGTACATCCTGATCTTAATTCAACTCTGGTTCAATGTTATCATGTGATTCTAGATTTTCATCGAAATCTATTGTCCTCCCACTGGTTTTTTTAAAAAGTAGTTCTCACTTAAGAAATACAACGGTCTGAGCAACAAACATTTTGTTCTCGCAAGGATTATAAAAACTATTCCCTTTAGTCTCACTTGGGTATCCCACAAAAAAGCATTTATCTAATTTTGGTCAAAACTTGTCTTTTGACCCACTTTAGTCAGAACTCGATTAAGTGTATATGCAATCGGTTCTAAAGCATACCCTGGAAACTGATTGGAAGATCCGATTGACTCATCATTGATCATATCATGTCCAATAAGGTATAAATTCTTCTCCCAGAATCTTTATTCCATTGAGGTGTTCCAAAAGTAGTAAGTCGTTATACAATATCCCACTCCTTCAAGAATCTCTTGAATTTGAGGTTTAAGTATTCTTCTCCACGATCTGATCGTAAAACTTTTATTCCTTCCCATGTTTGCTTTTCTACTTTGGCCTTATGTTCTTTAAACACTTCAAAAGAGTCAGATTTATTCTACATAAGACATATATATCCATATCTAATGAAGTCATCAGTAAACGGTATGAAGTAGTATAAGCTAGCCCTTACCATTATAAGCACTCTACCACATACATCAAAATGTATAAGTCGTAATAGTTCGGTGGCCCTTTCACCTTATCGGGTAAAAGAATCTTTAGTCATTTTACAAATGAGACAAGGTTCGCATCCTACGTATGATTCAAAATCAAACCTTTCCCAGTATTCATCTATATGTAACCGAGAAATGTGTTTCTCATAATATGCCTTAACGACAATGCTAGAAGTAATGTTTTATTTGAGTCATCTTAAAACATATAAATTGTTAAGTAATTATGCAACATAAAAGCCTTATCACTGAAATAGAATAAAAACTGTTATTTATTTAAATAAAATGAAAAACCTTTCTTCTCCTAAAAAGAAATTGATATAATATCCCCACTAAAGGAGGACATGTATTAAAAATTTACCAAGTTCTCAACTTCGCCTGATTAGAAAAATTAGGTATGGAGTTACTCCAACTAGAGCAACAACTTTTGCTATAATTCTAATCAATACATAAAGATTGAATATTGATGGTCTTCTTCTTTAGATCTTCTAAATAAGCTTGACAGTTTAACTTTGAATCATCCGGTTATTACCATGGAAGGGAAAAGTATTCGAACATGTGTCATATTCGTATTCGGTCAACAATCCAAACAGAGATTACGTAATAACTATCCATACTGTACCACCCTACTTAAATAAGTAGAGGCTACACAAGATAAGTCTTATTTATTAATCGAAGCAAAAATAAGCTAAACATAATTTATTAAACTTAGAGAGGTTTAAAATCTTCAAAATAAAGTTCCCTAACAAGATTCAAAATAATATGGAATAGAACATATCCTTGACTTTATTTTGAAGTAGATAAACAAGCTAAAATTTGGGTAGCACTCATCACACCCCAGCTGTACGACTGACTACCTAGGAAAAGAAATAAACACGAGTAAGTCAAATATCCGGTACGAAAATACCATTGAAATGTAAAATAAATGAGTATCTTTATTATAAATAATTAGGTATGAAGATGAGTAATATGATAATAAATATTTAGAGTCAAAGAAATAAACTAATCAGATTAATCAAACAAATCGTTGGGAACAAGTAATAGAAAAATATATAGACAAATACTGTATTAAATATAGCATGTCACACTAGCAAGTTAGTTTTTTTGTTTTATATTAGCATGTTTATATATTTTTGTTCCACAATCCTTTGATATCTACCAAACAATGATTGGAGAACTAACTATGGGAATGATCATACCAGGTAAATTAATCATAGTTAAATCAGGAGCACCATTTTTCTTTACAACAAGGGTTAGTGGTGTATGAGATATCCCTTTTTCATTTCCAGCAATCTCATTAGTGGCCTGGTTAATCGCTTTCCCTATATTTGATTCTTCAGTAGAAACCAGTTTTGTAAGATACTCCAACTGAAGATTTGAGTCAGATTGTGCATGATTTTGCAGCCTAATAACAAGAGGGACCATGGTACAATAACCTTGCAAATTTTTTCCGCTAACCAGCTAGAAAGTTAGCTGGCTTTTTCTTTAGTGGCCGAAGAGGTAAGGCTGGAGAGTTAGCTGCTCTTAATATAATTTAGGAGCTCTAGCTGCTTCTTGTTTGATGGTTGCTTTTTTAAATACAACTCTACAAATACACCCCTGAAAGTTTAAAAGTTAAAATTGAACTAATACCTTTTTGTTCACTAGGGAGTTAGCATGCTACATGTGTGATCCACTGATTAAATTCTGTAGTTTTGATTTATTATGGATTGTCTGTCTATCTTATATTTATCAGTAGACATTAAATCATCTTTGTGTTTTCTTCAGTTATATTGGAACCTAATTTCAAACTTTTCACTCAGTTAATTTATCTGTATCAGGTTTTCCTATATGGCTAGAGGAGGATTCTGTTATACAGAGGATAACATATTTGAATTTGGTATAGGTATTAGTGATATTATATTCTCAAATAGTCAAATAATAAAATTTGTTCACCGGGTAATAAGATTGTAGGTGTGTTAAATTTGTCAATAATTTGAGCTCTGGACACAAGTGATGCATTTTCTTTTCCCCGGGAGATTAAAATTATAATATTTCAAGTCTGTGAGCTGCTACATGTATCAATATTCGGTTTTATTTGCAGTATCCAATTACTCAGAACCATTGCTGAAGTTATATTTATAAGCTAATTATCCAAATACATTATTTCTTATTAGCCACTATGTATCTTTAAGTTTGTTGTTAGTCGCCAGTCCCTTTTCTTTTACCATTCTTTTATATCATTACGTCTATTGTCATGTGACCAAACATTTTATATAATATCATGAAATATGATTTATAGTAAGGTGAAGTTACAGAAACACTAGTAGAACAAAGTATATAATTAAAACTAGCTATTGTAAGAATGATAGATCTACTACCCCTCCAGTTTACTCCAAGACCTAGTTATCTTTTAAAGATTAATATATGTTAAAAATTATATGGATGCATTTCAAGTGTTCATCAAGATGTTTTGGCGTTCTACAAATGATGGTGAAGATGTAGATGGTTTGCCAAATGAAGGTGTTGAAATTACGTTCTATCATCTGGTAAGGATTTAAATTATACTGATAGATAACCGAGTTAATATCACTATAAAAATGGAATTGTATTAAATGAAGGAGTTAAATATCGAGGCTCATAGAGACCCAATGGATGAGTCTCAGCCTGATCCAAGTGCTGTGGAGAGTTCTGTAGATGAGGATTTTACAGGGATTTCAGATTTTTATTGGGTACATGCTTTATATCTCTATTACTTTTTTTTATGAAATCATATTATCATCTAACATAAACTTTGTATTAATTCTAGTTTATATATCAAATGTTCCGCAGTAATGATTGATATTGTTTATTTTTATTACAGTCTAAATCATCGGCTCCATTAGAACCAGACGTACACATTATCATCCTGCAAGGTTGATTTGCTGCTCTTTGGTCCAAATATTTCACATCGGGCAACTAATTTAACCGATGTCTGATCTAGCATTTCACATCGGTTTGTTCGAAAGAATTTAAATTAATGGCTTTTAGAGCTTGTTGATTTCATGTTTTAATGGATAAATACCTCATCATATACTCATATTCACCTAGAAATACTGTAATATAAGCTGAAATTTGTTGCAAA
Organism: Apium graveolens; assembly: GCF_009905375.1. Classification (NCBI taxonomy): domain Eukaryota; kingdom Viridiplantae; phylum Streptophyta; class Magnoliopsida; order Apiales; family Apiaceae; genus Apium; species Apium graveolens. The sequence goes on from NC_133651.1 coordinate 312,712,962, forward strand.
GACATCACATTTAATCTTAAAACCGATATATAGCACTGTAATAGACATCGGCTGTTAACCGATGTCAAAGGCTGATGACATTTAACATCACATGCGAAGACATCGGTTCAGATTTTTTTGAACATCAGTTCTTAGCCGATGTCTGATCCCATATTTCTAGTAGTGCAAGTCTATCCATGGATTGAAACAAGCTCCCAAGGATTGGCATAAAAAGTTTGATGAAACTGTGTTTCCATTCAGTTATATGGTTAATGAAAGTGACAAGTGTGTCTACACCAAAATTAAAGGTAGTGAGTGTGTTATCCTGTGCCTATATATGGATGACATCTTATTGTTTAGAACCAATATTGAGATTATTAAGAAGACAAAATAATTCTTGAGAAGGCATTTTGAAATGAAGGATATTGGTGAGGCTAGTGTGATTCTTGGAATCAATCTGATTCAGTCAGCTGAGGGAATAACCTTAACTCAATCTCATTATATAGAGAAATCTATACTTTAGAAATATGGTTATTTACAGTATAGAATCGCTAGTACACCCTATGATCCTAAAGTATCCCTTGTCAAGAAGTCTTCAGGAGTTCCTGTGTCTCAGTTAAGGTATTCTCAGATTATTGGGAGCTTGCAGTACCTTGCTAACTGTACTGGACCAGATATTTCAAATTTTGTGTCTCAGTTGGCTAGATATATAAGCTGTCCAAACAGAACTCATTGGGATGCTCTTGATAGAGTACTTAGATATATAAAAGGAACAATGTACCTTAGTTTACACTACATGAGATTTCCTAGTGTGCTTGAAGGGTACAGTGATGCAAGTTGGATAGCTTAGAAGTCTGGTTCCAATGGAGTGACTGGATATGTGTTCACCTTGGCAGGTGGAGCAATATCCTGGAAGTCAAGAAGACGGACTATAGTGACTCGGTCTATATTTGAGGCTGAGTTGTGTACACTAGATGCCACGGGCACGAAGGCTGAATGGTTACACGGACTTATGTCTGCGATAGTAGACCGCTTCCTGCTATTGCTATTTATTTTGATAGTCGAACAACTATCGACAAGATTAGCAGTAAAAAGCATAATACTAAAACAAAGAGACATATCTAAGTTAGACTCAAGTCTATAAGGGGTTTAGTGACTGATAGGATTATAGCTATAGAGTTTATAGGAACTCAGAATAATATAGCGGATCCTTTGACTAAAGGACTGGAACCTGCAGTGGTCCTCAAGTCAAGGTTGGGGATGGGACTGTGAACCCATCATAATTCATCAACAGTGGGAACCCAATACACATGAGAAGAGATCCCTCAAAGTGTATTCAATGTGGTAATAACAAGCTGTAAGGATGAATTGGTAGTACCATTGCTACGTTGATGCTACTGCTGCATCTGAGTCTATCCCCTATAAACCTAGAAGGTACTGACACTACTAGAAAAGTAAGAGTGTTAAAACTTTGAATGGGATCAAGTCATTTGACGAGATAGAGGAAGTATATCTCTGGAGATGCCCAGCTAAGCGAATGTAATTATGTGGTCGCAATTTGAGGAGAAAGGGTTATTCCTTGAAGCATTCGATTAAGAGGATCGAGATAAAACCATTAATGTCTCAAAGCCGTAGATTGGAACCATAGCCGTTGACTTGTCGTCATCTATGGAACATGGTTATACTAAACATATTAAGATTCAAGGTGAAACATTCCATCTGAATCCGGTAGCCATTGAAGTAGAGAACTTCGGAGGGTTCAAACCTGGAAGGGTACCGACTCTGAAAAATAAGTCATGATGAAAAAAAACTGATCTCATTTCTATATGGATTTGTGGGGGATTGTTAGAAAAAATTGGATTTTAGATCATAGTTTTATTGTGTTCTTGATGATAATCATAAAATCTAATGTTTGGAACTTGTTCAATGATATGTGAACTTAAAATTTCATGTAAGGTTTTAAGAATTTTACCTTATCAAATCCATAGAGAATTAGAGTTAAACTTAGTGGCTTGAAAGAGCTTGAAAAAAGAGAATGTGTTTTGTCCCATATTGAAAATAAATAAAGGGGGTATTGGCTTTATATAGTATCACACACATGGGTACTGTACAACTACTAAGGTGTGTGATGGTAAATTTATGTTCTTGTGTGCTTCACGCGCATATACACACACGCGCATGCCGCCACCCCGCCCTGCCACACACCGGACCGGACCGGGTCGGGTCGAAGGGCGATTTGGAAGAATATCTCAGCGTCTCACGTACGCGAGGCGACCTGGGCGAGGATTTTATTTATTTGTGATTTAATATTTTAATTAGAATTTATTTATCACGTATAAATAACTTTGCTTCTTACAAAAGTTATAACCATTCGAACTCACTTTCAGACTTCGTGCAACTGTCTTGCTGGCTTGCTTTCACTCCAATTTAATGTGATGACTATTGGACATGCCATCTTCTTTCTTGAGCAAATTCCACGGGGAAAGAGTTTCGATAGAATTTAATAAAGGGTTTGTAGGTTAACTCTGTATCCTTATTATCACTGATTTCAGACAGGTCCTCGTTTCCAAAAAAGCATTTTCATTGAGATCTTTAGCCTTGAGCATGTACCATTGTGAAGCATCCTGGACCTTATTCGACAAAAGGATTGACAGATTTAGGCATGATGACCCCTTTTCCCAAATAATTAGGCTTATACTGGTGTATGTTTTAACAAATCTCGTATTGACAGAAAATCAAATTCGATCAATAATAAACTGACTGAAACTAAACTAGGCTACGAGTGCTACCTAAACTTGGGTTGTGTTTGTACCTGGTGATCGGGGATTAAGTGGGGAAATAGAATAAAAAGACCCATTGGGGTGGAGGTGTGTATATATACTTGAGTTAGAGACTTCTTTCCAGTTATGATTTGGATTTTGTATCCTCATTTAAAAATTTGAAATGTGTTTGAAAATGGATTTTATCTTAACTGATAATGGAAATCTGAAAGACGCTACGATTTAAGTTTAAAATGAATTGATAAAATTATAGAAAAAACACACTTATGGAAATTAGAATCATTAAATCGGTACAAGAAATCTCAAATTTAACAACAAAAGTTGCCAACAAAAATCTATCTGTTAACAATTATCAACTGATTGCCGACCAATTTCAAACTTTTGAAAAGTATATACAACATCAACTGTTTCCAAACCGGTGAGTAATGAAAAGTTGCCAACGAAATTTTCTGTATGCAAAACTAAAAGTTATAACGGAATTACTAATGAATTTCCAACAAATATATAACTATAGAATACTAACAGAAAACTATTAGTTTACTAAGGGATTAGTAAAGCAAACTGCATTGTCCCATTTCAGCCCTACTTGTATTCCGTTAGTAATCGGTTAATAACTATGAATACATTATCTTTGTTTCCTTGCTAATCTGTTATGATTGTAGATCAGTTGTATTTGTTCTATTACCAATCTGTTGCAATTCTATATCGCTCGTGCATATTTTTGTCACTAATCTCTTGTAGAATTTTACCATATATGTCACACCCTAATTAATATACGACAATTAGTATTTTAAATTAAATTTTAATATTTGTAATGAACATATATATATATAATAAATAAATGAATACTTATTTAAAAAAATAATACATGATTTTATAATAATACATGTAAATATTTTAATAATTTAATAATAATTCTGTTCATAGTCAAGAGAAATCCATAATTTCTCTCGGGCTCAAGGGGAATCCTACTAGATCTACGAACAACCCGTGTTTCCTGAACATGATTACTTTTAATATTTTGATGTACATCCTGATCTTATTTCAACTCTGATTCAGTGTTTTCATGTGATTCTGGATCTTCATCAATATCTATTGTCCTCCCACTGGTTTTCTTAAAAAGTAGTTCTCACTCAAGAAATAGAATGGTCTGAGCAACAAACACTTTGTTCTCGCAAGGATTATAAAAACTATTCCGTTTAGTCTCACTTGGGTATCCCACAAAATAGTATTTATCTAATTTTGGTCAAAACTTGTCTTTTGACCCACTTTATGCAGAACTCGATTAAGTGTATATGCAATCGGTTCTAAAGCATACCCTGGAAATTGATTGGAAGATCCGCTTGACTCATCATCGATCGTACCATGTCCAACAAGGTATAGTTTCTCCTCTCAGAATCTTTATTCTATTGAGGTGTTCCAAAAGTATTAAGTCATTATACAATATCCCACTCCTTCAAGAATCTCTTGAATTTGAGGTTTAAGTATTTTTCTCCACGATCTGATCGTAAAACTTTTATACTTTCCCATATTTGCTTTTCTACTTTGGCCTTATGTTCTTTAAACACTTCAAAAGAGTCAGATTTATTCTGCATAAGATATACATATCCATATCTAATGATGTCATCAGTAAACGTTATGAAGTAGTATAAGCTAGCCCTTACCATTATAAGCATTCTACCACATACATCACAATGTATAAGTCGTAATCGTTTGGTGGCCCTTTCACCTTATCGGGTATAAGAAGCTTTAGTCATTTTACAAATGAGACAAGGTTCGCATCCTAGGTATGATTCAAAATCAAACCTTTCCCAGTATTCATCTATATGTAACTCAGAAATGCGTTTCTCATAATATGGCTTAACGACAATGCTAGAAGTAATGTTTTATTTAAGTCATCTTAAAATATATGAATTGTTAACTAATTGTGCAACATAAAAGCCTTATCACTGAAATAGAATAAAAACGGTTATTTATTTAAATAAAATGGAATACCTTTCTTCTCCTAAAAAGATATTGATATAATATCTCCACTAAAGGCGGGCATGTATTAAAAATTTACCAAGTTCTCAACTTCGCCTGATTAGCAAAATTAGGAATGGAGTTACTCCAACTAGAGCAACAACTTTTTCTACAATTCTAATCGATACATAAAGATTGAACATTGATTGTCTTCTTCTTTAGAACTTCTAAATAAGCTTGACAGTTTAACTTTGAATCATCCGGTTATTATCATAGAAGTGAACTGTATTCAAACATGTTTCATATTCGTATTCGGTCAACAATCCAAACAGAGTTTACGTAATAACTATTCATACTGTACCACCCCACTTAAATAAGTAGAGGCTACACAAGATAAGTCTTATTTATTAATGGAAGCCAAAACAAGCTAAACTTAATTTATTAAACTAACAGAAGATTCAAAATAATATAAAATAGAACATATCATTGACTTTATTTTCAAGTAGATAAACAAGCTAAAATTTGGGCAGCACTCATCACACCCGAGCTGTACCACTGACTACCTGTGAAAAGAAAGAAACACGAGTGAGTCAAATCTCCCGTACGAAAATATCATTAAAATGTAAAATAAATGAGTACCTTTGATATAAATAATTAGGTATGAAGAGGAGTAATATGACAATAAATATTTAGAGTCGAAGAAATAAACTAATAAGACAAATCAAACAAATTGTTGTGAACAAGTAAGGTGGGTACTAATAAGTGCATCGCATAAAACCTTTGCTCTCTAGCAAACACTACTGAGCAAAGAATAGAATAGTGCGAACAGTGTCTTCTCCAGTTATCCAGAAGAAGGATAAAATAATTTTTTTAAATATTCTCACAAATAAACAAAGATCATGATCTTAATCATGCCTCATACCCCGAGACGTGCTCGTATACTCACAGAACTGATAAGATTTAGTATCGAGAAAACCAAAGACTATAAAAATACCATAAGTAATTTACCCACACAGATAAGTTTAAGAGTCCATAACAAATGGATACAAATTGTTGCCAACAATTCTGAAAATAAAATATGTATGTGACAAATCAAGTATACTCATAGGAAACATGGATCAAAAGTGGTTAAGCAACAAGCATCAAATGTGGCTAAGTAAGATTAATAAGTGTACATTTATCAGCTTAACAAAATATGATATGAAAATAAATACCGAGGACAAAATATGATGTATTTTAAATAATGAGAGAATGGAAGATTCTCTTAACATATATTTCTTCTTAAAATATTTTATAATGCTGCTATTTAACCTAACTCCCATATATAATATCAAAAAAAATATAACTTATAAATACCAAATTCTAAAACCACCAAAAATTATGCTAACAAAAAATAATATTTTATTCTCTATCACATGTTAGAGTGATTTAATTATATAAGTGACAGATATGTGAATTATATATAAGTGGTTTATAGATTATAAAAGAAATTTTATTAATTTACAAAAGTAACATATAAATCTTTAAGTACATAACTTCATAAAAAGTAGGCAAATATAAATTATACAGTCATTTAACAAGAATTGCACACAATAAATTCTAACAATATTCTGATAAATGGGCTCCATCCAAGGATTTGAGGGTCTCACTGTTGATCTTATGAAAAATTGATCAAAAGAATGAAGGATAGTACCTATATATCTACGTGGTCTATTGTGATGAATTTAATGAGCTCAATTCCTGAAATTTTAACAAATAGAAGTGATACCTTTAATAGAGTCATATTGTTGGGTCCTAGTTGATGTTAGGTAATTTTAAATTAAAATATCAAAATGAAGTCATGACACAAGAAAATTATAAGAGAAATTAATAAGATTTGATGGGGACATATGTGCTGTGACATTCATGAGATCCTTCATTGTTTACTGCAATCACATGAAAGTTAGTAAATGAAACAAGTTAATACATTTCATTCCTAAACTATCGAAACCTGCAGAGAAAATGATCTGCAGCAAGTAACTCATATTTAAATTCCAAACTAGAAACTGGAAAGGAAAAAGATTTGAAGAAAACACATCCATACTTATGATTTAAAATAAAATATAGAATATAATGTATTTTTTAACATAAGGATAAAAAGAGATCTCATTTATGTATCTATTAATTAGCTCAACTAAAAAACTAATATTGGAACTACATTTTCTGCATTCTATGTTTCCCAACTCTCTCATCACAGTCACACTGGGGGGAGGATCTAGTAAGGGGCTATTTGGGACATGTGTCACCCTTAAACAAAATTTTATATTTTTTGTAATTAAATTTTTTTCTTATTAATTTTTTTTGAAAATATATGAAAATGTCCTCCGAAAATATAAAGTTATAAGGGTGTATTCATAAAATAACCTGGAAGAACACATGACACACAAAACCCCTATTAGTGATAATCAATAATAAAATCAAATTGGTTCACACATATATATTTAAGACTTAATAAAATCTATAAATATGGCATATAACTATCCTATAAGAGCTAAATCATGATTGGAATAATCACAATAAAACTTACACAAATAGGTGTTAAATTCTTCTCAATTTGGTGAGCTCAAAGAGAGATCTCTTAGAGGGCTGGTTGTTGCTTGTAGTTAATAGCTAACTAATATATACTGTGTATTTATATAAAGAGACGTTAAGCAATTCAAAATTTTCAAATTTTGCTTGGGTTAATTTTCCCGGTGCAATAGACGTCAATTTAAAATTTGAATTAAAACATAAAAACAACACAAAATGATAGCAGAAAAGAAGCCACTAACATAGAAAAGAATTCAATTATTTTCAAAAAAGGAAAAAAAAGGATTTAAATGAGATTTCTAATATTTTGTGACTAAATCATTGATGTCAGATTCTTTAAACTAGTCAGCAATATTTCAAAATATGTTATATATTATTTTGTTATCAATTCATAGTTATATTATTCATCCTTATTCCTTAAGATAGGTGTCCAAATCCAAATACGAGGACTATAGACATCATGTAATAATGCTCTCCTCATAAAATCTCTTAGTACAAACTAAAAAGCTTATGATTATTTACAAAGCAACATGTAGTCACACATAAAACACCTCTATTATTCTAATCTCACATTTATCGGGTCTGTTCATTTTCGATTTTAAAAAATTCATAACAATTCGTGAATTTTAAAAAAAGATTTTGTAGATTTTAATTGTTCGTGGATTTTGACATAATTGATAGAAAAATCTAACCGAGTCTTGATGATTTTGGGAATTATTCTAGAAATTCTTAAAAATCTGATGCACTTTAAAAAGATTTTAAAATATTAAAAATGTACTAGCAAATTCATCAAAATCTACCACTTTTTCAAATAAAAAAATCCCTCAACTTTTGATACCATCGTAATTTGATGGATTTCTAAAATTTTAAATTGAATAGATTCAGATTTTAAATAATTTTTTTCAATCTATATTGCTTTTCTTTGTTCTTACAGTTTCTGACTTGCATGTTGTATACCTACATGTTTTGTTGTGATAACTGTTATCTTGGCCTTGCCTTGCTAAATATAATATATAATTGCCTCTGTGTTGCTGTAATAGTTAGTATTATTTCCAACATTCTTGAAGAGATAGTTCGTTATATATTATTTAGCGTAATTATGGTTAGCGAAGCTGAGGTTCCCATTGGTGATGGTAGTAGGTTTGGTGCAACTGTTGGGGCCATAGATTGGACCACTTATAGTTTTCCACAAGCCGTTGAATTAACTGGTTTACCGGAGAAATTCAATGGTGGCATCGGCTTTTCTCGCTTGCAAAAAAGGATGAAATTATGGTTGACTATAAAGGGTTTGTAGCCGGTTGTGGAATATAAAACCGGTTGTAGATCAAGAGAAGGCTGAAACGGTTAAGGCTTTTGTGAAGTGGGATGAGAAGGATGGGGTGGCTAGGGCGGCCATTTTGGCTGCTCTAACAAACACTTTATTTGATGTCTATTCTTCTAATGCCTACTCCGCAAAACTCATAATACTGAGTTGGAGCAAACACATAATACTGACTCACAAGGTCTGTAAAAGTATTCTGTGGCAAGGTTTCTTGAGTTCAAGCCGGTGGATAATAAGTCCATGACTGAGCAAGTGCATGAGTTGAAGATGATAGTGCATGCATTGAAGGAGTCTGGAATGGACCTCCTTGAGAAGTTTAGGGTTATGAGCGTGATTGAAAAGCTCCTGAAGTCTGAGGAAGAGTTCTCTCTCTCCCTGAAAAGATAGAATGGAGAGATCACCTGGACCAATCTTATGCTGGACATCTCGATCCAAGAACTACACAAGTCCAAACAGGGACATGTGATGCCAACTGAGCACGGTACCTCGAAGGTAAACATAGAAACTGTAGAACATAAAAGGAAGATTGTTGCTAAGAAAGTGAATAGTAATAAACCTAAGAGTGACAAGGACAAGGCCAAGAAACCCAAGGAAAACAAACCATGTTGGTCTTGTAGGCAGGTTGGCCATTGGAGTAAGGACACCCCTACGAAGAAATCGAAGAAAATCGAGGTGGTAGGGCAAGCGAATGATGTGCTTGGAACCACAAGTAGGCCTGTAGTGAACATGGTTGTTGGTGAGGCTACAGCTTCTGAAATTAACGTTGACCAATATGTATCCTACAACCCTTGAATATTTTCTACCTATCTCTCAAATGAATGATTGTTAGATACTAGAGCTAATGTGTATATTTGTGCTGATATTATTTTATTTGTATCTTATCAACAGAGTCATAGCTTGACTGTGAAGATGGGGAATGCTAGTGTCGCTCAAGTACTTGGAATAGGAAACATGGATCTTAAATTCCCTTCAGGACGTATACTATGTCTAACTAGAGTGCATCATGTTCCCGATATGCATAGAAATATAATAAGTGGAAGCTGTTTAACCACTATTGGTTTTGAAATTTCTTTCAAGTTTAATAAAGTAGTTCTTATTCTTACTTGTACGTTTTTTGGCAAGGGTTACTTGTCAAATGGTTTATTTTTTATTAATGTTGAACCCGTTTTGGAAAATTTGAATATAATATTATTCCTTCTGTTAACTCTGTTGAATCCTCGGATATATGGAATGCTAGACTAGGTCACTTAAACTTTGGTGCTCTTAAGAATATGATGATGAACTTAGAGTTGATTCCAAAATATACCATTAAAAAGAATTCTAAATATCAAGTATGTATGTCTGCTAAACAAATAAGGAAACCTTTTTATAACATTTTTAGGAATTCATACTTGTTAGATTTAGTACACACTGAAATTTGTGAATTTGGTGGTGTGTTAACCACGGACCAGTTTATATACTTCATTACTTTTATAGATGATAGTAGTAGATATTGTTATGTTTATTTACTTAGACATAAGGATGAAGCACTTAGTAAATTCATTATATATAAAACTGAAGTAGAAAAACAAACTAGTAAGTTACTTAAACGATTGAGATCTGATAGAGGTGGTAAGTATACGAGTAACACTTTTAATGAATTTTGTGCAAACAATGGTGTAGTTCATGAAGTTACTCCACCATACACATCTGAGTCTAATGGGGTTGTTGGGCGAAAGAACAGAACATTTAAAGGTATGATTAATAGTATGCTGGTTAACTCTGGGTTGCCTAAATACATGTGGGGAGGGGCTCTAAATACGACATGCTATATTTTTAATAGAGTCCCTCTTAAACACATGGATAATACACACTTGGAGTTGTGGAAAGGCAGGATGACTAGTCTTAAGTATCTTCGTGTGTGGGAGTGCCTTGCTAAGGTACTTGTTCCTGAACACAAGAGAAATAAACTAGGTCCAAAAACTGTTGACTGTATCTTTCTGGGCTATCTTGAAACCACTATAGCTGTGAGATTTTTGGTATTAAAATCTGACATAGATGGTATAGTGGCAAACACGATAGTTGAATTTCGAGATGCTACATTCTTTAAGGATGTCTACCCTATGAAGACTGGAATACCTGAAACGACTTCTAAGGAAGATCCTACTCACACATCGAGTTCTATTCCGGATCCTGGGGAAAATATGATAAATATGGGGGCGGAACCTAGTAGTAGCTCTATTCCTAAGGATGTAGAGGAACAAAGGAGAAGTAAGCGTGCAAAGGTAGTTAAGGACTTTGGAGGTGATTTTATCACTTACAATGTCAAGGACGAACCTTTAACTTTCCTACAAGTTATGGATTCTTCGGAGTCTAGGCATTGAAAGGGCGCTGTGAAGAGTGAAATTTACTCTAATATTTCTAATGAAATATGGGAGTTGGTTGATCTCCCTCCCGGGTGTTCTACTATTGGGTGTAAATGGGTCTTTAAGAGGAAGTTAAACAGTGACGGCTCAATAGATAAGTACAAAGCTAGACTGGTAGCTAAGGGTTTTAAGTAGAGGGAAGGAATTGATTACTTTGATACATACTCTCTGGTTGCTAGGATGGTAAAAATCCCAATGCTTATAGCATTGGCTTCCGTCCATAGTCTTATCATCCATCAGATGGATGTAAAGATCACTTTGCTTCATGGTGAACTTAAAGAAGTGATTTATATGGACCATCCTGAGGGATTTGTTACATCTGGCAATAAGACATCGGTTTAAAAATATGGACCAGCCTGAGGTGTTTAGACATCGGCATGTAATGCACCCGATATTAAAAGCCTGTTTAACATCGGTTTAAAAATAAGCGATTTTGAATATGAATGATGACATCGGTTTCACCTAGTAGCCGTTGTCTATGTTCAAAAATTAAAACACCCAAGTTTATGATTTTAACTTTGATATTGGCTGATTTTATTAACAGTTATCTATTTTCAGAAATTAAAAAGGCCAAAATATGCTTTGAACTTTGACATCGGTTTATTTTGTTAACCGTTGTCTATGGTCATTTCTAAAAAAATAAAATTTTACTTGTCTTTTTCCCCCCAATTGCGATACACTTTCCCCCCTTTAATTTTAATAAAATATCACTTTATTCTTATTGCCCCCTTTTCCAAAATATCTATCACTCCACTCTCTTTCCCGCGACCTTAGCTCTCTCGTCTCTCTCACCTCTCATCTCTCTCTCATCTCTCCCCTATTTCTCTCTTACTAGACTCTGTCTCACCTGGCTACCTCTCTTGAACCTTTTCCATCATCTCTCACCTCACTCTCTATCTCGACCTCACTTTCTCACTTATCTCTCTCTGTTAAATTACAATCTACCGATTACAGTTACATAAACCTGATTTTTAATTACACGAATCCTTAATTGTTCGATTCTCTTAAATTATATGAAGGTCAAACCCTAGATCTGGCTTCTTTGATTTGTTTGAGTTTTGCCTAATTTTAGTGTTCAATTAGTTGATTTATGTGTACATGTTACTATATATTTTGTTATCTCTCTCACCCCCTCTCTGTATCCATCTCTCTCTTTATCTATGTGTATCTCGGTCTCCACTCTGCCTCTCATTTCAACTTTCCAGCTTATCCTGTCCACCTTACTATAACTAGTATATACAACTGGGTTTGAAGAGAACTGGCTTTACACTGTTTTCCACTTGGTAAGTAGCACGCTTTTTCTTGGAATTGAATAGTTTATAATATTATTTCGATTTACTGGTGTTGTTGGTTGTGTGACCCGAACGTTGATTAGTTAAAATATTTATTTATTATTTTATAGTTATAAGCATCTAAGGGCAAGGGAACCAGAGTGCCTACTTCAGTATGCAAAGCACGCCCATCTCTCGTCCTAGATTCGAATTCTCGGGAAGCAATTCACATGGATATGGAGAATAATAATGGTACAATTTCTCCCCAGATCCATCGACTTTGTGTTATGCTGGCAGTATATTTGTTGATTCTGATATTTTGTATTTTTGTTGGTACTGACTGGGCACGAGGATAATGTAGAGTATGAATGAAATCTGAATATGGGTGAGTATGGTACTATGATGTACGTTATTGTAACATATTTATGGATGGTTTTTGGTTATTAACCATGATTCACATAATATTTACTTAAAATCAATTCTTGTTTCATCTTCGGGGAACAAGTTACAAGTATTTGACCTGCGAAAATGATCATATGTGTATACCATACATGTTAATTCTAACCCTTGAAGTTGCGAGATATTAGGGATATAAGAGTGCATTTTGGCATTGTAAATTGTTATAATTGGAAATAAAGCTTATGCATTGCTCAAATTTGTTCTAAAATAAAAGGAAATAAGCATATAGGTTTAGATGAATACTGTGAAATTGTTCAAAGAGTTCCCTCCTTTGTTAGCATGTATTGTCACTGATGTTTTGAAATGTGTGGAATACACAATTTAACAATTAAATATACAAATGGTAAGTGGTAAACAACTATTAATTTTATTGATCCTATTAATTAAATGTCTTTTCTCACTTTTTTTAATAGGGTAGGTCAAGGGAGGTTGATCTTGGTTTGATGGAAAGGCTATGATGTATGATCTTAAGTATCCAATAAAAGAAAACATGGTGCCATTATGGACTGTACATATTAAGAGGAGCTAACTTTCCAGCCATACCTCTTCAGCCACTAAAGAAAAAGCCATTAAAGGTAACTCTTTTTCCAAAGCAATGCTGACAAGAACTTGTGAACCTGATAATTTCTTTATATGTTAAAATATCATAGAAATATAGCTTTTGTTCCCGCATGCTTAAAAGCTAAAGCTTGCACAAAATACTAACTGAATCAAAATTAACTACTAATTTACCGAAAAAGGTCAGATAGCAGGATAGTACTAAATCTTCCAGATACAAGTATTTATAATAAATTGGTTTTTAACACCAAAATGTGGCCCAAACAAGATTTTACCAGATATACATATGATAAAACCCATGTACACGCTACCCGATGCAAATTACTACAAACAACATAACTAAAATCAACCAAAACTGATGACAAGAACAATTGTAATTCGAAAGAGTGGTTGGTTTATGAAAAGTATCTCCTTATAATAGCATATATTCCATTATGATGTCTGAAATTTGCTCATATATATCCTCAGGCTGCCCATGAACCGGAACTCTGGTAATACCTGTTGAAATGTTTCATTTTATGGCAACATCATATACATGTATGATTTATTTGTTAATTTTTCTTATATATAGATCTACACATAGAAACTAATAGTTGCAATAGAAAAATATATAAACAAATACTATATTAAATATAGCATGTCACACTAGCAAGTTAGTTTTTTTGTTTTATATTAGCATGTTTATATTTTGTTTGTTCCACAATCCTTTGCTATCTACCAAACAATGATTGGAGAACTAACTATGGGAATGATCATACCAGGTGAATCAATCATAGTTAAATCAGGAGCACCATTTTTCTTTACAACAAGGGTCAGTGGTGTATGAGATATCCCTTTTTCATTTCTAGCAATCTCATTAATGGCCTGGTTAATCGCTTTCGCTCTATTTGATTCTTGAGTAGAAACCAGTTTCGTAAGATACTCCAACTGAAGATTTGAGTCAGATTGTGCATGATTCTGCAACCTAATAACAAGAGGGACCATGGTACAATACCCTTGCAAATTTTTTCCGCTAACCAGCTAGAGAGTTACCTGGCTTTTTCTTTAGTGGCCGAAGAGGTAAGGCTGGAGAGTTAGCTGCTCTTAATAAAATTTAGGAGCTCTAGCTGCTGCTTATTTGATGGTTGCTTTTTTAAATACAATTCTGCAAACACACCCCTGAAAGTTTAAAAGTTAAAACTGAACTAATACATTTTTGTTCACTAGGGAGTCAGCGTGCTACATGTGTGATCCACTGATTAAATTCTGTAATTTTTATTTATTATGGATTATCTTTCTATCTTATATTTATCAGTACACATTAAATCATCTTTGTATTTTCTTCAGTTATATTGGAACCTAATTTCAAACTTTTCACTCAGTTAATTTTTCTGTATCAGGTTTTGCTATACGGCTAAAGGAGGATTTGCTATATAGAGGATAGCATATTTGAATTTGGTATAGGTATTAGTGATATTGTATTATCAAATAGTCAAATAATAAAATTTGTTCACCCGATAATAAGATTGTAGGTGTGTTAAACTTGTCAATAATTTGAGCTCTTGACACAAGTGATGCATTTTCTTTTCCGTGGGAGATTAAAATTATAATGTTTCAAGTCTGTGAGCTGCTACATGTATCAATATTCGGTTTTATTTGCAGTATCTAATTACTCAAAACCATTGCTGAAGTTATATTTATAAGCTAATTATCCATAGACATTATTTCTTATTAGCCACTATGTATCTTAAGTTTGTTGTTAATCGCCAGTCCCTTTTCTTTTACAATTTTTTACCATTACGTCTAATTCATGTGACCAAACATTTTATATAATATCATGAAATATGATTTATAGTAAGGTGAAGTTACAGAAACACTTGTAGAACAAAGTATATAATTAAAACTAGCTACTGTAAGAATGAGAGATCTACTACCCCTCCAGTTTACTCCAAGACCCAGTTATCTTGTAAAGATTAATATATGTTAAAAATCATATGGACGCATTTCAAGTGTTCATCAAGATGTTTTGGCGTTCTACAGATGATGGTGAAGATGCAGATGGTTTGCCAAATGAAGGTGTTGAAAATACGTTTTTTCATCTGGTAAGGTTTTAAATTATACTCATAGATAACCGAGTTGATATCACTATAGAAATGGAATTGTCTTAAATGAAGGAGTTAGTTGTCGAGGCTCATAGAGACTCAATGAATGAGTCTCAGCCTGATCCAAGTGCTGTGGAGAGTTCCGCAGACGAGCATTTTACAGGGCGTTCAGATCTTTATTGGGTTTATGCTTATATCTCTATTACTTTTTTTATGAAATCATATTATCATCTAACATAAACTTTTTATTAATTCTAGTTTATATATCAAATGTTCCGCAGTAATGATTGATATTGTTTATTTTTATTAGAGTCTAAATTATCGGCACCATTAGAACCAGACGTAGACATTATCGGCCTGCAGGGTTGATTTGCTTCTCTTTGGTTTGATCATGTAGAATTTAGAATCTTCTTTAGTTTTTTGAAATTGGGTTGATTGGCTAAATTGGATGGAGTTGTCGGAATTTAAGAATGGGGTACTTAAAAATTAGTATAGTATGAGTTGGCTAATGGAATTCTTGTATTTTATTTGAAATGCATGTATAGTATGGTATGAGTAATACTTTGGTATTATACTTGTAATTTGGATGAGTACCTTTATATTTCTGTTTGGATGTTTTTGTTGTGATGTTGCATTGTTTAAGTTCCCTGTGGCTGTAAATAGTACCAAGATGGCATGAAATTTACAGAACATTAACATCACAATCGTACATGTAAACCGATGTAAAAAATGTACAAAAGACATCATGTAAAATAATATTAAATGAAAAAGAACTAAAAAAACAATTTGAAATAGTCATTTTATATCGGCTCTGAAAAGAAACTCAATGTAATTTAAGTCAAATAACATCGGTTAGAGAAATTGGCTAATGTTAAACAAAAAGATTTAACATCGGTTTCGTGAAGAAAACCAATGTCTTATCCATCATTTCAAATCGGGGGGCTAATTTAAACGATGTCTGATCAAATATTTCACATCGGGCAACTAATTTAAACGATGACTTTTAGAGCTTGTAGATTTCATGTTTTAATGGATAAATACCTCATAATATACTCATTTTTACCTAGAAATACTGTAATATAAGCTGAAATTTATTACAAAAACATCACATTTAATCTTAAAACCGATGTATAGCACTGTAATAGACATCGGCTGTTTACCGATGTCAAAGGCTGATGAATCACACGCGAAGACATAGGTTCAGATTTTTTTTAACATCAATTCTAAACCGATGTTTGATCCCATATTTCTAGTAGTGCATGTCTATTCATGGCTTGAAACAAGCTCCCAAGGATTGGCATAAAAAGTTTGATGGAACTGTGTTGCCATTCAGTTATATGGTTAATGAAATGACAAGTGTGTCTACACCAAAGTTAAAGGTAGTGAGTGTGTTATCCTGTGCCTATATGTGGACGACATCTTATTATTTTGAACCAATATTGAGATTATTAACATGACAAAAGAATTCTTGAGAAGACATTTTGAAATGAAGGATATGGGTGAGGCTACTGTGATTCTTGGAATCAAACTGATTCAGTCAGTTGAGGGAATAACCTTAACTCAATCTCATTATATAGAGAAAACTATACTTGAGAAATATGGTTATTCACAATGTAGAATCGCTAGTACACCCTATGATCCTAAAATTAACCTTGTCAAGAATACTTCAGGAGTTCCTGTGTCTCAGTTAAGGTATTCTCAGATTATTGGGAGCTTGTGGTACCTTGCTAACTGTAGTAGACCAGATATTTCAAATTTTTTGTCTCAGTTGGCTAAATATACAAGCTGTCCAAACAGAACTCATTGGGATGCTCGTGATAGAGTACTTAGATATCTAAAAGGCATAATGTACCTTAGTTTACACTATATGAGATTTCCTAGTGTGCTTGAAGGGTACAGTGATGCAAGTTGGATAGCTAAGAAGTCTGGTTCTAATGGAGTGACTGGATATGTGTTCACCTTGGCAGGTGGAGCAATATCCTAGAAGTCAAGCAGACAGACTATAGTGACTCGGTCTACATTTGAGGCTGAGTGTGTACACTAGATGCCAAGGGGATGTAGGATGAATGGTTACACAGACTTATGTCTGCGATACCTGTAGTAAGTAGATCGCTTCCTGCTATTGCTATTCATTGTGATAGTCGAACAACTATCGACAAGATTAGCAGTAAAAAAACATAATAGTAAAACAAAGAGACACATCCAAGTTAGACTCAAGTCTATAGGGGGTTTAGTGACTGATAGGATTATAGCTATATAGTTTATATGAACTCAGAATAATATAGTGGATCCTTTAACTAAAGGACTGGAACCTGCAGTGGTCCTCAGGTCAAGGTTGGGGATGGGACTATCAACCCATCATAATTTATCAACAGTGGGAACCTAATACACATGAGAGGAGATCCCTCAAAGTGTATTCAATGTGATAATAACAAGCTGTAAGGATGAATTGGTAGTACCTTTGCTACGTAGATGATACTGTTGTATCTGAGTCTATCCCCTGTAAACTTAGAAGGTACTAACACTGCTATAAAAATTAAGAGTGTTAAAACTCTGAATGGGATCAAGTCATTTGACGAGATAGAGGCAGTATATTTCTGGAGATGCCCAGCTAAGCGAAACATTCCATCTGAATCCGATAGCATTCGATGAACATGATCGAGATAAAACCATTAATGTCTCAAAGCCATAGATTGGCACCATAGTCGTTGACTTGTCGTCACCTATGGAACATGGTATTACTAAACATATTAAGATTCAAGGTGAAACATTCCATCTGAATTCGATAGCTATTGAAGTAGATAACTTAGGAGGGTTCAAACCTGGAAGGGTACCGACTCTGAAAAATAAGTCATGATGAAAGAACTGATCGCATTTCTGTATGGATTTGTGGAGGATTTTGTTAAAAAAAATTGGATTTTAGATCATAGTTTTATTATGTTCTTGATAATAATCATAATAACTAATGATTTGAAGTTGTTCAATGATATGTGAACTTAAACTTTCATGTATATTTTTAAGAATTTTTCATAGTGAAATCCATAGAGAATTAGAGTTAAACTTAGTGGTTTGAAAGAGCTTGAAAAAAGAGAATGTGTTTTATCCCACAATGAAAATAAATAAAAGGGGTATTAGCTTTATATAGTATCACACACATGGGTAGTGTACAACTACTAAGGTGTGTGATGGTGCATTATGTTCTTATGCGCTTCACGCGCATAAACACACAAGCGCGCGCCGCTGCCCCGCCCCGCCATGCACCAGACCAGACCGGGTCGGGTCGGGTCGGGTCGAGTCGGGTCGAAGGGCGATTTGGACGGATATCTCAGCGTCTCGCGTACGCGAGGCGACCTGGGCGAGGATTTAATATTTTAATTACAATTTATTTATCAGTTTGGGCTGGGTTATTACTGTTGGATTGAGTTCGGTTTTTGAATTGGGCTGAGTCACTTTGTAAGTGGGCTTAGTCAGATTCATTGAACCTGGACATTTGACAAATAACTTTGTAACTGATAATATATTCAAATTAAAATTAAATCTGAAATAATGTGAGGGATTAATGAAAAAGCTGTTATAATTTTATTTTAAATTCAAATTATCAGTTTTGATTTATCTATTAGTTATACAGTTTAATTTTGATATTAAATGAGGTGGCCAATTACACTTAGTCTCGACTATAAATAGAGGACTAAGGTGCTGAGTTTTTTACACCACACCCTACATTTTTCTTCTCCTCTCTATACTCTCTGCTCTCCCATATTCAGATAGTGGTTTTTCTGGAGAAGTGAGGTTCCAGTCGAAGTTGAGCTTTCGAGGTGCTATCAACTCAAAGCTCGGAGCTGTTTTATCCTGGAGGAGTTGTTGCATAGCATCCCAACGCAGCCAGGTGGGGGCAACTATCTCTTCAAGAGCAGTCAGGGCTTCGAGTAAGGCCTGGTGACTCAGCTGTTTCTTTACTTTCCGCATTGTTCCAGTTGCACATCACTGGTTTCTGTTCTTTCTTTATGTGTTAAAGTTATGGTTACTGCTACGCTCTCTTGCTTTTCTTTATTCTTACAGTTTCTGACTTGCATGTTGTTTACCTACATGCTTTGTTGCGTAAACTGTTATCTTGGCCTTTCCTTGCTAAATACAATATATAATTGCCTCTATGTTGCTCTAATAGTTAGTATTATTTCCAACAAAATATTCTATATATAATAAAATATATTAAAATTAAATCACACATCAATTATAATACAAGTTAACTACCATATTGAAAATGTATGACCGAATACATTAAAAGTGCCTAAATTTACAACAAACTAAAAATATCTATATGTGATTTGATAATTTTGAGCTCATGTATATATCAAATAATTCATAATTTCAAATAAACGACGAGAAAGAAGAGACTATCAAGTGTGACAATTGTAAGTCTGCTTCGTTGAAAAGTTATAACCATTCGAACTCACTTTCAGACTTCGTGCAACTGTCTTGCTTCCTTGCTTTCACTCCAATTGAATGTGATGACTATTGGACATGCCATCTTCTTTCTTGAGCAAATTCCACGGGGGAAAGAGTTTCGAAAGAATTTAATAAAGGGTTTGCATGATAACTCTGTATCCTTATTGTCACTGATTTTAGACAGGTCCTCCTTTCCAAATAAGCATTTTCATTGAGATCTTTAGCCTTGAGCATGTACTATTGTGAAGCATCCCGGACCTTATTCAACAAAGGATTGACAGATTTAGGCATGATGACCCCTTTTCCCGAATAATTAGGCTTATACTGGTGTATGTTTTAACAAATCTCGTATTTACAGAAAATCAAATTTGATCAATAATAAACTAACTGAAACTAAACTAGGCTACGAGTGCTACCTAAACTTGGGTTGTGTTTGTACCTGGTGATCGGGGATTAAGTGGGGAAAAAGAATAAAAAGACCCATTGGTGTCGAGGTGTGTATATATACTTGAGTTAGAGACTTCTCTCCAGTTATGATTTGGATTTTGTATCCTCATTTAAAAATTTGAAATGTGTTTGAAATTGGATTTTATCTCAACTGATAATGGAAATCTGAAAGACGTTGCTATTTAAGTTTAAAATAAATTGATCAAATTATAGAAAAAACACACTTATGGAAATTAGAATCATTAAATCAGTACAAGAAATCTCAAATTTACCAACAAAAGTTGCCAACAAAAATGTATCTATTAACAATTATCAACTGATTTCCGACCAATTGCAAACTGTTGAAAAGTATACACAACATCAACTGTTTCAAAAGGGGTGAGTAATGAAATGTTTCCAACGAAATTTTCTGTTGGCAAAACCAAAAGTTATAACGGAATTACTAATGAATTGCCAATAGATATATAACTAACAGAAAACTAATAATTTACTAAGGGATTAGTAAAGCAAACCGTATTGTCCCATTTCAGCCCTACTTGTATTCCGTTAGTAATCGGTTAATAATTATGGATACGGTATCTTTGTTACCTTGCTAATCTTTTATGATTGTAGATCAGTTGTATTTGTTCTATTACCAATCTGTTACAATTCTACATCGGTCGTGCATATTTTTGTCACTAATCTCTTGTAGAATTTTACCATATATGTCACACCCTAATTAATATACGACAACTATATTATCATACGACAACTACTTGTTACAATTCTATTTAAGACTAAAGAGACCGAGAATGAAATAGATGACTCTTATTTCCTCGACTTAACAAAATTGATGCCCTAAGACTCTATTTATAAAGAGAGGCTTGAAAGGACTTGTTTTTCTTTTCGATGTGGTACATGGTATTTATAAGAAAAACTAAGGAATAGGTTTGTGTTACTCTCGATGTGGTACAAAACCACTTTTCATATTAAAGGGTAAAACCTTAGAACATCAGTTCTCATTCACCTTTTACTCATTTTGAGCGTGTAAATATGCGTTGGAATCCCCTCGAAGAGGAGAATACGTTCCAATAAATACACACCACTAACACATAATGTGTCTCACTCATATAGAGTCTCAAAATGATTCACAACTTAGTCTAAAATACTAAGTTTGTCCAACAATCCCCCACAAATGAGATTGATGGTCCAGTAGCACGCACCACATAGACGACAGACGCGGAGCTTGACTTGGTGATAGTTCCGGTGGTCAGATATAGCATAAGATAGGTAGAGAATGCTCCTTGAACCTTCGCTCGAATAAGTATGACTTTACTGGTAGACAGTATGACGCGATGTCCTTGAACTGTTCGATCGTTTATGTAAACGATGACATACTCATCACTATATATTTCCTGACTCATTCAGTTCTCATGATTATGTCCATTTTGGCCCTGGAACATCGTCCTGGTTCTGCAAGATTTTCTAAAGAATTGTGCCTCGCAATTCTCCTTTAAAGCGGCCATACTTCTCTCTTACATAGGTGATCTTTATCTTATAGAGTAATCCCCATTTACTCAACCGAATATTATGTATTCAAACTTGAAATTCTTGTATTCGTCAAAGATCATTAAAAGCATAGAGCTTAACCTCGTACCTTACGGGTCTAACTGTTTCATCATCATAGAAATAGGCCAGGGGTTACCCCCACAGTGTTTTGGTCATCATGATTTAGTTGTCCCATTGAACCAAGTTCTTGGGATCTCTAGTCAACAAGGTTGGGTATCCACCATGACGCTGTTAAGCAATAGGAAAGGCTCATTCCTCTCGATGATTTGACAACTATCTCTCGGTCTAACTAGATTCCCCCGGCTTAAACAGATTCGCTCAGTTTAACCATCTAGTTAGTGGATCCAAACATTATCATTTGACTTTACATAGTCAATCATGATAATTCTCGTTGAGAATAGTTGTTTAATGGTATTATGTCCTCATCAGAGATGTGAGACATACCATTTCATACACAATAATGTGATCTCCCAATTTGCATATTATTTACATGATATATGCATATTGAAGACACATTTTCCTTGTCATTTAGGAATATCCTTACAAAGTGGCTATTAAGCCTTTTAACTGCATTTATTTTATGCACCAGACTCGTATTCCATCATGAATGGAGCTAAGTTTAGGATTTCCATGACACGGCTACTAAGTGTGAAATGTATTCTCGAATGACTTTTAAGGTCTTAAAGTCAAATATCTAATTTACATACTATATTCACATAGTACAATTAGATATCTTTCGTATTGCAGTCCAAGCTCACGAGCACATATCATACACCTTAAATCTCATTGTAATCACTTCTAAGTGACCAATTTCCATTGTACTCGTGCGTCTACACAGCTTACCAACTGGGTAGCCTATGTCTAATTTTGTACAATTTTAAAAAGTACAACAGACTTGCAATTCTTCTTGAGAGATCCTTGTTCATCTACGCTTGGATAAATATAAATCAATTCTAGCTATAACAACTTTAGCTTCGTTGTTCTCTTCAAAATTCACATCACCAACATGTGACATGTATCGATTAAAAATTTTAAAGTCACGAAGATTGTAATCTTCAAATTAAAACTTTTCAATCTCATCAAGATTTTCAGAGATGATCCTCTTGTCATTACTTATCGTAATGATCAGATCACTCACATGCAATCAATTATGACTTGCATATCATGTGTAAATAACACATGCACACTTGTTAATTCTCTGACTTTAAATCAGTTTGACATCTCATATTGACATATTTCACATTTATGACACTTTACTAGTTATTACTTAAGGCTTCACTTTTTATTGATATTACCAGCTTTTAGCGTCCCAAAAACCAGCAATTTCAGTTTGCATCTTTACCTAGTTTAAGCGTCCTTAAACTGGAAATCCTTATTCATATAGCAACCAATTTTGAGCGTCCTCAAAATGGCAAGCATGTCATTTATTTGAAGCCATTGCTTATCATAGCAATATCAAATTTAATATGCCATTATTTCGTGTCAGTGTTGTTTCACTCAACATGATCACCGAAAATACAGATTTTCTACTTTTGCTTTATCTAGAGCAACCCTCGGGTTCACGTAAATAGATATTTCTCCAAATATCTATTTAGAAAGACCATCTCAATATTCATTGATGCACTTTTAAATTTCACAATACGATAATTTTAGTATCATCTTAATGAACCTTATTCTCAAAACTCGAGAATATTTCATAAATTATATAAGGTCATCACTTTTGACTGTAATATTTAATTATCAGTCTGACCTTATACTTCCTTCAGACCTAGATATATTTTCCCAATTTGAAAATTCATTTGGGCTCCTAATGCTTCTATCTCGTAAGAAGATCTATATATTTTTTAAACAAGATTCTGTCAAACAGAACCACTCTCTCTATTTCTTAACATCCTTTATCCCACAAAGGACATAGAGAGAACATGCACAATCCATTTTCTAGTACACGTGCTAGAAAATCTTGATTTATTGACTCTCAGTAATAGTCAAATTTTCTCTTGATATATTCACTTATCAAGGAATTATACGAGAAGCCACATTGCTTCTATTAAATTTATGAGTTCACCTTCAAGCAAATTATCAAGACATTCGGGACTAGCAATTATCCAAGTCTTTTGCTCTCTGCAGGTTCATCCTCACATTCATCCAATACCTCGTAAGTTCATTTAGATGACTTTTAATTACAGATTTTCTTGGATCTACTAGCTTATCGCATAAGCATTCCTAAACTCTGTAATAGTATTCTTACGAATCTCAAAAATTAGATTCGTATATCGGATATTATTAGACTCAACCATTGTCTATGTATCCATCCAAAATATCTCAATTGATTTTGGATCTCATGGTACCAACAAAGGTATTGGTATCAATTTTCGAGATACCCCACATTTCAATTATTTTCAACAATGTTTCATTACATTTCACTTATCATAGAAAATTCAATAATTTTATATTTTAGATACCCCCACAATTTTAATATTTTACAGAATGTCAGAAAACATTCCAAAAATAATAGAAAATTTAATTATTTCCTTCTGTGGTATCATGTTTAAGGAACGATTAGCCCTTCATAACTAATATCCTCAAATTCAGTGATAGTCTGAGCTGATCACAATCGTTTTGCATCTCTCTCAGAGCGCAACTCAAGACTGCATCTACTCCATTTATTTAATGCGAGTAAGGTGCAACGACCTCATGCATATTCACGTTGCAAACAGAATTTGCCAGGTGATTATTCATCATCAAATTTATTCACTACTATCTTAATTATCTGTATTAAGTTGGATTTACCCTTGAATTTATAGAGCACACATCTCTCTATTTAGCTTCAATATTGACTCGACTGCGAGTACGAATGACAAATGTTTTACTATCAAACCAGACAATAAACACGTATCGTGTCACTACCTTTCATCGGAGCAGGTTTTACGTCATTCATTAAAACTTATAAGATTTTAATATCATGTTTAAAGAACTTCCCGTGGTTCTTATCATTAAAAATTTAATTACCGAATTTCTCTAAAATATTTACATGGTTCACACGAACCTGCATTTCTGGCTACCTACTGGTACAACAAGAAAAGGCCAAAGGGAGAATATAAATCTTCAATAAACCCACATTCAGTGATCATTGATCAACTGATATGTTAGGGTTAACAACTTTTCGGATTATCTCCGAAGTTCAGCATAAATACTGATATCAATATTCGCCGTATTAAGTATCACATGGATCACTATAATAGGGTCGTGTGTCACTGCCGCAGCAGACCGACACCAACATGTGAAATTACTATTTAACTGGAGGAAAAAACCCAACCAGAAAAATATAATTTATGTGCCGACCCATAACCTGTACTCGAGGCCCATTAGGTTTTTAATGTGGAGAATCCTGAGCAATTATAAATCTGATTCAATTCAGCTGCACAACTCGTCATATTGTTTAACAACAGACATATTACTTCATTTTATCCAGTTCAGCACAAGTGAAAATACTAGAACAAATTTTTCCAGTCAAACTAATGTTAACTAACGAGACACGTTACATAATAAAGCAACTTATGCCTCCTTTAATAGCTTTCTAAAGCCTCCATATAGACTATTAGCATTTTGTTAACAAATAAATCTATTAAAATAAGATGTTTAGAACTACATAATTTGCATCACGTTTATTGTCACCAACCTATGCTTGTAATCTATTTTCTCCAATTAAATAGATGCGCGGTAAGGCCTCTATTTATCCAGTATTACAAGTTTGTGATAGAACTTCATAATTAAAGATTAAACAATAATAATTGATGCCTTATCATCACTCAACAATGATTAAAAATTAATCACCAAATAATCAAGTTCCATCATGAAGGGTCACATTTATGTAGCCATATCATTTAATTGCATAGCAATATCATGTTATGAACTTGCAAACACGCATGTAAACTATAGCATATACGATTCTTGTATCAGTATAATAATAATTCCGAAATCAATTCAGAATTAAGAAACTCTAGCTCATATATATTATCAATCACCATGTTAATTAAACAAAACATAATAAGCTATCCATTAATAGCGAAAACATGGACAAATTATAAATTTGGGTTTAATCTACCAGTTTATAATGATCAACCCGAGAGAGATGTCACCAAATTATGTCCACTTGAATATAAGTTGATCATAATTAAATAACCATTAAAGCATCAATAGCCTTATAAGAAACCAATTATCCAACAACTTTGTGTTTATTTTTGCCTCGTACCTGTTATGCTTAAACAAAGCACCATTTAAAATTAAATTTATATTAATTTCAAGCACATGGTAACAAGTGATCAAAGAAATTAATGTAGTAAATTTAATTTAATTAATGAGGCAAATAATGGCCACTCCTATACCCACAAATAAATCCAATTTAAACAATCAAATTGACTTTTGCGTCTACTCACAAGAAAGTATGAAAATTGAAGAAAACTGCTTTAAGATTGTTATCAATCTTGTACGATAAAAACATTATTATATATATTGAATATATAACTACTTCACAAGAACATTGCTAATTCTTAAATCACATAAGCATATGAGAATTACCAATTAAATTAGGAGAAGGGTTTGAGAAAACAAACACAGATTGGATTTAATCTCTAGTCCAGAAAACTGTCTCCTTAAAGTAGTTTCGCACCGCACCATCCGTGTTTAGCGACCTGCTTTCAAGGATAAAATGAGATACTAGTATAATTGATAGATCGAATATACTCTCAGTGAACTTGAACTGAGCCTGAGAACTATCACTGGAATATTGGAAAAATTTAAGACTAAAGAGACCGAGAATAAAAGAGATGACTCTTATTTCCTCGACTTAACAAAACTGATGTCCTAAGACTTTATTTATAAAGAGAGGCTTGAAAGGACTTGTTTTTCTTTTCGATGTGGTACATGGTATTTATAAGAAAAACTAAGGAATAGGTTTGTGGTACTCTCGATGTGGTACAAAACCACTTTTCATATTAAAGGGTAAAACTTTGGAATATCAGTTCTCATTCACCTTTTACTCATTTTGAGCGTGTAAATATGCATTGGAATCCCCTCAAAGAGGAGAATACGTTGCAATAAATACACACCACTAACACATAATGTGTCTCACTCATATAGAGTCTCAAAATGATTCACAACTTAGTCTAAAATACTAAGTTTATCCAACAATGACTCCCTTAGAACTCGAACTACGAATAGTTTTATCATGCCTTGCACGCTTGGTACATGATTGATTATGACTCAAACTGTTCGAACCTGAAGCTTTGCCGAACATATGTGGTGTGACATTCATGAGATCCTTCATTGTTTACTGTAGTCACAGGAAAGTTAGTAAATGAAACAAATTAATACATTTCATTCCTAAACTATGTTCCTATGGGAACCTGCAGAGAAAATGATCTGCAGCAAGTAACTCATATTTAAAGTCCAAACTAGAAACTGTAAAGGAAAAAGATTTGAAGAAAACACATCCATACTTATGATTTAAAATAAAATATAGAATATAATGTATTTTTTAACATACGAATAAAAAGAGATCTCATTTATGTATTTATTAATTAGCTCAACTAAAAAACTACTTTTGGAACTATATTTTCTGCATTCTACGTTTCCCAACTCTCTTATCACAGTCAGGGGGAGGATCTAGTTAGGGGCTGCGTGGGACATGTGTCACCCTGAAAAAAAATTTATATTTTTTATAATTATTTTTTTTATTATTAATTTTTTTGAAAATATATGAAAATGCCTTCCCGTAGAAAATACAAAGTTATAAGGGTGTATTTTCAAAATATGATCAGTGGAATTTAATTCCCGGATCTCTCACAGCCAAACTAATACAGGGGGTTTTCATACATCAAACATGCATTAGATGTCTAAAAATTCCCAATAAAATGATCACAACCCATTCTAGAAATAAATGTAAAAACCCCCCATGATAGACACAAATATGCTTTAATGAATACAAGAAATGTCTCCTATTACACAATTACTATAATTTTGACTATACATTATACATTTGATTTGAAGTAAAATGTTCAAATAACCTGTAAGAACACATGACACATAAAACCCCAGTACCGAAAATCAATAATAAAATCAAATTGGTTAACACATATATATCTAAGACTTAATAAAATCTATAAATATGGCATATAACTATCTTGTAAGAGCTAAATCATAATTGGAATAATGACAATAAAACATAGAGAAATAGGTGTTAAATTCGTCTCAATTTGGTGAGCTCAAACACATCTCTTAGAGGGGCTGGGTGCTTGTAGTTAATAGCTAATATATATGTTAAGCAGTTCAAAATTTTCAAATTTTGCTTGGGTTATCAAAGTTTTTCGGGCTAAAAAAAATTTATTTTTCCGCGTGCAACATATTGAATTAAAACATAAAAACAACACAAAATGATAGCAGAAAAGAAGCCACTAACAAAGAAAAGAATTTAATTATTTTTAAAAAAGGAAAAGAAAAGAATTTAAATGAGATTTCGAATATTTTGTGATTAAATCATTGATGTCATATTCTTTAAACTAGTCAGCAATATTTCAAAATATGTTATATACTATTTTGGTATCAATTCATAATTATATTATTCATCATTATTCCTTAAGATAAGTGTCTAAATCTAAATATGAGGAACATATATAGCCATCATGTAATAATGCTCTCCTCATAAAATCTCTTAGTACAAACTAAAAAGCTTATGATTATTTACAAAGGAGCATGTAGTCACAAATAAAACAACTCTATTATTCTAATATCACATTTATTGGGTATATTCATTTTCGATTTAAAAAAATTCATAACAATTCGTGAATTTAAAAAAAAACATTTCGTAGATTTTAATTGTTCGGGGATTTTGACAGAATTGATAGAAAAATCTTGCCGAGTCTTGATGATTTTAAAAATTATTCTAGAAATTTTTCAAAATCTCATGCACTTTAAAAATAATTTAAAATATTAAAAATGTACTAGCAAATTCATTAAAATCTACCACTTTTTCAAATAAAAACAAATCCATCAACTTTTGATACCATCGTAATTTGATGGATTTTTAAAATTTTAAATTGAATAAACTCAGATTTTAAATAATTTTTTCCGATCTATATTGAATATCATCAGATTTTAAAAGATTTTTTAAAATTCAAATGAAATACCTTTTGATTTCAAGAATTCAACAAACCACATATGACTTCTTTCTAATTTTAATCCCAAATTTGAATCCCAAATTTTAATCCCAAGCTTATTTCAAAAATTGTAAAATTTTAAGGGATAATATCTTGTGATCGAAAATTTTATTAGTTAATATAAATATTTTTTTGTTTATAGTACGGAATATTGGACAAATTTAAGCAGTGAGGGTTCATTGGGCTTAAAGTCCCTCAAGGCCTAATGGTAAACAACGGCCCACCTTGACCCATATCCATTTTAAAATTTTAGAT
Source organism: Apium graveolens (assembly GCF_009905375.1). NCBI lineage: Eukaryota > Viridiplantae > Streptophyta > Magnoliopsida > Apiales > Apiaceae > Apium > Apium graveolens. Next base: position 312,742,256 of record NC_133651.1, read on the forward strand.
AAACACTCACCCTGTTCATTTACCCTTAAAACATAGTAGAAGGCTTGAATGCCCGAGCTTAGCATTATAATAAGATAAAAACTTTATAGTTAATAGCCTAAATGAATCACCTGGCAAACCTTAACTAGCAAGAGGTATCAAGTACTTGTTTTAAATTCACGAAAATCAAAGGTAATCTATATGTGTTAAAGTTATGGTTAGTGGTACGCTCTCTTGCTTTTCTTTATTCTTACGGTTTTTGTCTTGCATGTTGTTTACCTAATGCTTTGTTGCGTTAACTGTTATCTTGGCTTTTTCTTGCTAAATAGTTAGTATTATTTCCAATAAAATATTCTATATACAACAAAATATATTAAAATTAAATCACACAACAATTATAATACAAGTTAATTACCATATTGAAAATATATGACCGAATACATTAAAAGTGCCTAAATTAACAATAAAATAAAAATATCTATACGTGATTTAATAATTTTGAGCTCATGTATATATCAAATAATTCATAATTTCAAATAAACGACGAGAAAAAAGAGACTATCAAGTATGACAATTGTAAGTCTGCTTCGTTGAAAAGTTATAACCATTCGAACTCACTTTCAGACTTCGTGCAACTGTCTTGCTTCCTTGCTTTCACTCCAATATAATGTGATGACTATTGGACATGCCATCTTCTTTCTTGAGCAAATTCCACGGGGAAAAGAGTTTCGATAGAATTTAATAAAGGGTTTGTATGATAACTCTGTATCCTTATTATCACTGATTTTAGACAGGCCCTCCTTTACAAATAAGCATTTTCATTGAGATCTTTAGCCTTGAGCATGTACTATTGTGAAGCATCATGGGCCTTATTCAACAAAGGAAAGACAGATTTAGGCATGATGACCCTTTTTCCCGAATCATTAGGCTTATACTGGTGTATATTTTAACAAATCTCGTATTGACAGAAAATCAAATTTGATCAATAATAAACTGACTGAAACTAAAATAGGCTACGAATGCTACCTAAACTTGGGTTGTGTTTGTACCTGGTGATCGGGGATTAAGTGGGGAAAAAGAATAAAAAGACCCATTGGTGTCGAGGTGTGTATATATACTTGAGTTAAAGACTTCTCTCCACTTATGATTTGGATTTTGTATCCTCGTTTAAAAATTTGAAATGTGTTTAAAATTGGATTTTATCTCAACTGATAATGGAGATCTGAAAGACGCTGCTATTTAAGTATAAAATAAATTGATCAAATTATAGAAAAAACACACTTATGGAAATTTAAGACTAAAGAGACCGAGAATGAAAGAGATGACTCTTATTTCCTCGACTTAACAAAACTGATGTCCTAAGACTTTATTTATAAAGAGAGGCTTGAAAGGACTTGTTTTTCTTTTCGATGTGTTACATGGTATTTATAAGAAAAACTAAGGAATAGGTTTGTGGTACTCTCGATGTGGTACAAAACCACTTTTCATATTAAAGGGTAAAACTTTGGAATATCGTTTCTCATTCACCTTTTACTCATTTTGAGCGTGTAAATATGCGTTGAAATCCCCTCGAAGAGAAGAATACGTTCCAATAAATACACACCACTAACACATAATGTGTCTCACTCATATAGAGTCTCAAAATGATTAACAACTTAGTCTAAAATACTAAGTTTATCCAACAACGACTCCCTTAGAACTCGAACTACGAATAATTTTATCATGCCTTGCACGCTTGGTACATGATTGATTATGACTCAAACTGTTCGAACCTGAAGCTTTGCCGTACATATGTGGTGTGACATTCATGAAATCCTTCATTGTTTACTGCAATCACAGGAAAGTTAGTAAATGAAACAAATTAATACATTTCATTCCTAAACTATGGGAACCTGCAGAGAAAATGATCTGCAGCAAGTAACTCTTATTTAAAGTCCAAACTAGAAAGTGGAAAGGAAAAAGATTTGAAGAAAACACATCCATACTTATGATTTAAAATAAATATAGAATATAATGTATTTTTTAACATAAGAATAAAAAGAGATCTCATTTATGTATTTATTAATTAGCTCAACTAAAAAACTACTTTTGGAACTACATTTCTGCATTCTACGTTTCCCAACTCTCTTATCAGAGTCACGGGGAGGATCTAGTTAGGGGTTGTGTAGGACATGTGTCACCCTGAAAAAAAAATTTATATTTTTTATAATTATTTTTTTTTATTATTAATTTTTTTGAAAATATATGAAAATGCCGGGATCTCTCACAGCCAAACTAATACAGGGGTTTTCATACATCAAACATGCATCAGATGTCTAAAAATTCCCAATAAAATCATCACAACCAATTCTAGAAATAAATGTAAAAACCCCCCATGATAGACACAAATATGCTTTAATCAATCCAAGAAATGTCTCCTATTACACAATTACTATAATTTTGACTATACATTATACATTTGATTTGAAATAGAATGTTCAAATAACCTGCAAGAACACATGACACATAAAACCCCAGTACTGACAATCAATAATAAAATCAAATTGGTTAACACATATATATTTAAGACTTAATAAAATCTATAAATATGGCATATAATTATCTTGTAAGAGCTAAACCATGATTGGAATAATGACAATAAAACATACAGAAATAGATGTTAAATTCGTCTCAATTTGGTGAGCTCAAAGACAGATCTCTTAGAGGGGCTGGTGCTTGTAGTTAATAGCTAATTTATATGTTAAGCAGTTCAAATTTTTCAAATTTTGTTTGGGTTATCAAAGTTTTTCGGGCTAAAAAAAAATTATTTTTCCGCGTGCAACATATTGAATTAAAACATAAAACCAACACAAAATGATAGCAGAAAAGAAGCCACTAACAAAGAAAAGAATTTAATTATTTTCAAAAAAGGAAAAGAAAAGAATTTAAATGAGATTTCGAATATTTTGTGATTAAATCATTGATGTCATATTCTTTAAACTAGTCAGCAATATTTCAAAATATGTTATATACTATTTTGGTATCAGTTCATAATTATATTATTCATCATTATTCCTTAAGATAAGTGTCTAAATCTAAATATGAGGAACATATATAGCCATCATGTAATAATGCTCTCCTGATAAAATCTCTTAGTACAAACTAAAAAGCTTATGATTATTTACAAAGGAGCATGTAGTCACACATAAAACAACTCTATTATTCTAATATCACATTTATTGGGTATATTCATTTTCGATTTTAAAAAATTCATAACAATTCCTGAATTTAAAAAAAAAACATTTCGTAGATTTTAATTATTCGGGGATTTTGACAGAATTGATAGAAAAATCTTGCCGAGTCTTGATGATTTTAAAAATTATTCTAGAAAATTTTCAAAATCTCATGCACTTTAAAAAGAATTTAAAATATTAAAAATATACAAGCAAATTCATTAAAATCTACCACTTTTTCAAATAAAAACAAATCCATGAACTTTTGATACCATCGTAATTTGATGGATTTTTAAAATTTTAAATTGAATAAACTCAGATTTTAAATAATTTTTTCCGATCTATATTGAATATCATCAGATTTTAAAAGATTTTTTAAAATTCAAATGAAATATCTTTTGATTTCAAGAATTCAACAAACCACATATGACTTCTTTCAAATTTTAATCCCAAATTTGAATCCCAAATTTTAATCCCAAGCTTATTTCAAAAATTGTAAAATTTTAAGGGATAATATCTTGTGATCGAAAATTTTATTAGTTAATATAAATATTTTTTTGTTTATAGTACTGAATATTGGACAAATTTAAGCGGTGAGGGTTCATTGGGCTTAAAGTCCCTCAAGGCCTAATGGTAAACAACGGCCCACCTTGACCCATATCCATTCTAAAATTTTAGATAAACACTCACCCTCTTCATTTACCCTTAAAACATAGTAGAAGGCTTGAATGCCCGAGCTTAGCATTATAATAAGATAAAAACTTTATAGTTAACAGCCTAAATGAATCACCTGGAAAACCTTAACTAGCAAGAGATATCAAGTACTTGTTTTAAATTCAGGAAAATCAAAGGTAATCTATATGTGTTAAAGCTATGGTTAGTGGTACGCTTTCTTACTTTTCTTTATTCTTACGGTTTCTGTCTTGCATGTTGTTTACCTAATGCTTTGTTGCGTTAACTGTTATCTTGGCTTTTTCTTCCTAAATACAATATATAATCGCCTCTATGTTGCTATAATAGTTAGTATTATTTCCAACAAAATATTCTATATAAAACAAAATATATTAAAATTAAATCACACCGCAATTATAATACAAGTTAATTACCATATTGAAAATATATGACCGAATACATTAAAAGTGCCTAAATTAACAATAAAATAAAAATATCTATACGTGATTTAATAATTTTGAGCTCATGTATATATCAAATAATTCATAATTTCAAATAAACGACGAGAAAAAAGAGACTATCAAGTATGACAATTGTAAGTCTGCTTCGTTGAAAAGTTATAACCATTCGAACTCACTTTCAGACTTCGTGCAACTGTCTTGCTTCCTTGCTTTCACTCCAATTTAATGTGATGAGTATTGGACATGCCATCTTCTTTCTTGAGCAAATTCCACGGGGAAAAGAGTTTCGATTGAATTTAATAAAGGGTTTGTATGATAACTCTGTATCCTTATTATCACTGATTTTAGACAGGTCCTCCTTTCCAAATAAGCATTTTCATTGAGATCTTTAGCCTTGAGCATGTACTATTGTGAAGCATCATGGACCTTATTCAACAAAGGAAAGACAGATTTAGGCATGATGACCCCTTTTCCCGAATAATTAGGCTTATACTGGTGTATGTTATAACAAATCTAGTATTGACAGAAAATAAAATTTGATCAATAATAAACTGACCGAAACCAAACTAGGCTACGAATGCTACCTAAACCTGGGTTGTGTTTGTACCTGGTGATCGGGGATTAAGTGGGGAAAAAGAATAAAAAGACCCATTGGTGTCGAGGTGTGTATATATACTTGAGTTAGAGACTTCTCTCCAGTTATGATTTGGATTTTGTATCCTCATTTAAAAATTTGAAATGTGTTTAAAATTGGATTTTATCTCAACTGATAATGGAAATCTGAAAGACGCTGCTATTTAAGTTTAAAATAAATTGATCAAATTATAGAAAAAACACACTTATGGAAATTAGAATCATTAAATCAGTACAAGAAATCTCAAATTTACCAACAAAAGTTGCGAACAAAAATGTATCTATTAACAATTATCAACTGATTGCCGACCAATTACAAACTGTTGAAAAGTATACACAACATCAACTGTTTCAAAACAGGTGAGTAATGAAATGTTTCCAACGAAATTTTCTGTTGGCAAAACCAAAAGTTATAATGGAATTACTAATGAATTGCCAACAGATATATAACTAAAAGAAAACTAATAATTTACTAAGGGATTAGTAAAGCAAACCGCATTGTCCCATTTCAGCCCTACTTGTATTCCGTTAGTAATCGGTTAATAACTATGGATACATTATCTTTGTTACCTTGCAAATCTTTTATCATTGTATATCAGTTGTATTTGTTCTATTACCAATATGTTACAATTCTATATCGGTCGTGCATATTTTTGTCACTAATCTCTTGTAGAATTTTACCATATATGTCACACCCTAATTAATATACGACAACTATATTATCATATTTGGATAAAAAATACATGCAAACTCGACGAGGAATTAATTATGTTGGTAACAAAATAATTAATTATTAGTCACAGATTAAAGTATTGTTCGAATTATGTGTTCACGTTCTGAAAACGACAAGAAAATTTGGTGTTGGTATTTGCATTTTAAGTATATCACATGAACGAATATAAACACAATACTCCAACTTAGTGTTGGTAGATTTTGCGTTTACCTTTCAGGTTCAAAACATACTATGAGATACACAATTAATATATTTAATTAAATTTTAATATTTGTAATGAACATATATATATATATAATAAATAAATGTATATTTTTCAAAAAATAATACATGATTTTATAATAATGTATGTAAATATTTTAATAATTTAATAATAATTATGTTCATAGTAAAGAGAAATTTATAATTTCTCTCGGGCTCATGGCGAATCCTACTAGATCTACGAACAACCCGTGTTTCCTGAACATAATTACTTTTAATATTTTGATGTACATCCTGATCTTATTTCAACTCTGATTCAATGTTATCATGTGATTCTGGATCTTCATCGAGATCTATTGTCCTCCCACTGGTTTTCTTAAAAATTAGTTCTCACACCAGAAATACAACGGTCTGAGCGACAACGACTTTGTTCTCGCAAGAATTATAAAAACTATTCCCTTTAGTCTTACTTGGGTATCCCACAAAATAACATTTATCCAATTTTGGTCAAAACTTATCTTTTGACCCACTTTAGTCGGAACTCGATTAAGTGTATATGCAATCGGTTCTATAGCATACCCTGGAAACTGATTGGAAGATTCGCTTGACTCATCATGGATCGTACCATATCCAACAAGTTATGGTTTCTCCTCTCTGAATCTTTATTCCACTGAGGTGTTCCAAAAGTAGTAACTCGTTATACAATATCCCACTCCTTAAAGAATCTCTTGAATTTGAGGTTTAAGTATTCTTCTCCACGATCTGATGGTAAAATTTTTATATTTTCCCATGTTTGCTTTTCTACTTTGGCCTTATATTCTTTAAACACTTCAAAAGAGTCAGATTTATTATTCATAAGACATACATATCCATATCCAATGAAGTCATCCGTAAATGTTCTGAAGTAGTATAAGCTAGCCCTTACCATTATAAGCATTCTACCACATACATCACAATATATAAGTCGTAATCGTTCGGTGGCCCTTTCACCTTATCGGGTAAAAGAAGTTTTAGTCATTTTGCAAATGAGACAAGGTTCGCATCCTTCGTATGATTCAAAATCAAACCTTTCCCAGTATTCATCTATATGTAACCGAAAAATGCGTTTATCATAATATACCTTAACGAAAATGCTAGAAGTAATGTTTTATTTGAGTCATCTTAAAACATATAAATTGTTAACTAATTGTGCAACATAAAAGCCTTATCACTGAAATAGAATACAAACTATTATTTATTTAAATAAAATGAAAAACCTTTCTTCTCCTAAAAAGAAATTGATATAATATCCCCACTAAAGGCGGGCATGTATTACAAATTTACCAAGTTCTCAACTTCAACTGATTAGCAAAATTAGGTATGGAGTTACTCCAATTAGAGCAACAACTTTTGCTACAATTCTAATCGATACATAAAGATTGAACGTTGATGGTCTTCTTTTTTAGATCTTCTAAATAAGCTTGACAATTTAACTTTGAATCATCCGGTTATTACCATAGAAGTGAAAAGTATTCGAACATGTTTCATATTCGTATTCAGTCAACAATCCAAACAGAGATTACGTAATAACTATTCATACTGTACCACCACACTTAAACAAGTAGAGGCTACACAAGATAAGTCTTATTTATTAATCGAATCAAAAACAAGCTAAACTTAATTTATTAAACTAACATAAGTTTAAAATCTTCAAAATAAAGTTCTCTAACAAGATTAAAAATAATATGGAATAGAACATATCCTTGACTTTATTTTGAAGTAGATAAACAAGCTAAAATTTGGGACGCACTCATCACACCCGAGCTGTACCACTGATTACCTGTGAAAAGAAATAAACACGAGTGAGTCAAATGTCCGGTACAAAAATATCATTAAAATATAAAATAAATGAGTATCTTTGATATAAATAATTAGGTATGAAGAGGAGTAATATGACAGTACTATTTGAAGTCAAAGAAATAAACTAATCAGACAAATCAAACAAATCGTTGAGAATAAGTAAGGTGGGTACTAATAAGTGCATCGTATAAAACCTTTGCTCCCTCGTAAACACTACTGAGCAAAGAATAGAATAGTGTAAACAGTGTCTTCTCCAGTTATCCACAAGAAAGATAAAATCAAAATTTTAAATATTCTCACAAACAAACAAAGATCACGATCTTAATCATGCCTCATACCCCGAGACGTGCTCGTATACTCATAAAACTGATAAAATTTAGTATCGAGAACACCAAAGACTATAAAAATACCATGAGTAATTTACCCACACAGATAAGTTTAAGAGCTCATAACAAATGGATACAAAATGTTGTCAACAGTTCTGAAAATAAAATATGTATGTGACAAATCAAGTATACTCATAGGAAACATGGATCAAAAGTGGTTAAGCAACAACAAGCATCAAATGTGGCTAAGCAAGATTAATAAGTGTACATATATCAACTTAACAAAATATGATAAGAAATAAGTACGGAGGACAAAATATGATATGGCCACAAGTATAGGGGAGGAAAATGTATTTTAAATGATGAGAGAATGGAAGATTCTTGTAACTCAGTATTTCTTCTTAAAATATTTTATAATGGTGCTATTTAACCTAACTCTGGTCTATAATATCAAAAGAAATATAACTTATAAATGTCAAATTCTAAAGTTACTAAAAATTAAGTTAACAAAAAATAATATTTTTTTCTCTATCACATCTTAGAGTGATTTAAATATATAACTGACAAATATGTGAATTATATATAATTGGTTTATAGATTATTAAAGAAATTCTATTAATTTACAAAAGTAACATATAAATCTTTAAGTACATAACTTCATAAAAAGTAGGTAAATATAAATTATACACTCATTTAACAAGAATTGCACACAATAAATCCTAACAATAATTTGATAAATGGGCTCCATCCAAGGATTTGAGGGTCTCACTGATGATCTTATGTAAAATAGATCAAAAGAATGAAAGATAGTACCTATATATCTACATGGCCTATTGTGATGGATTTAATGAGCTCAATTCCTCAAATTTTAACACATAGAAATGATACCTTTAATAGAGTCATATTGTTGGGTCCTAGTTGATGTTAGGTAATTTTAAATTAAAATATCAAAATGAAGTCATGAGACAAGAAAATTATAAGAGAAATTAATGCAAGATTTGATTGAGACTCAAAAATGAATCACATTAGTTTGAACTTATGTTTTGAAGGCTCTTTTTATTTAAAACCAACAAGAAAATGAAAAAATTAAGCATACTCAAAGTTTTGTTGCCTTGCAAAACTGCAATACCTGCATGCAGAATCAAGAACATAGACAAGTACAGGTAGATGAGATTAGGTAGTCTCCGGTGCTTTCCCGGATCCAGTTATGTTCAAGTCACTGTCACCCTCCATATCCATCTGGAGCCTGGTATCTGCATTTCCACTGTGATTCTGTTCAAGGCCAAAGTTCTGCACCACTTCCTTCGAATGCAATTTTTCGCCATCAGCAATGACATATTTTCCCCTGTTGGCTTCCTCAACTTGTACTCTATTAGCATTATATTCCACATCAATTGCAAAATAAGTGTGAACAGCTGACCCCGTCTCAAAAAGCTCGCACTTGAAGAAAATAACTTTGTCCGCTGATAAGACATAACTGTTACTTCCCTTCCAGACACCATAGCGAAAATTCCAGAGTGTCATCCACTCGTCATAGAAAGCTAGCTTATGGGAATCGCTTGGGAAGCAACTAGCATACATTTTCGGAATCACAATTCTGTAGAGCATACCTACGTCGCTAGCAGTAAGTACCTTTTCAAATATACAGGTACGTGTACAATCTTGTTGCCTCTGTGCCTGGAAAATATTGACAGACCTGCAAGAAAGGGTACCAGCAATGCAGACTTGTTTCTGAATATTTGGTTCTTGTGCAATGTTGTCTGTCTTTCGCAAGCTTTCATCGACACTATCATATGCCATCTCTGCTTCTTCCTCTGTCTTAAAAATCCCTATGCAAGTCCAGTTATGATTTACATAAACATGTGCTGCCCAGTTCTCATTCATTAGAGCAACGACTCCCTTAGAACTCCAACTACGAATAGTTTTATCATGCCTTGCACGCTTGGTACATGATTGATTATGACTCAAACTGTTCGAACCTGAAGCTTTGCCGAACATATGTGCTGTGACATTCATGAGATCCTTCATTTTTTACTGCAATCACAGGAAAGTTAGTAAATGAAACAAGTTAATACATTTCATTCCTAAAGTATCGAAACCTGCAGAAAACACATCCATACTTATCATTTAATATAAAATATAGAATGTAATGTATTTTTTAACATAAGAATAAAAAGAGATCTCATTTAAGTATTTATTAATTAGCTCAACTAAAAAACTACTTTTGGAACTACATTTTGTGCATTCTACGTTTGCCAACTCTCTCATCACAGTCAGGGGATAATCTAGTAAGGGTCTATGTGGGACATGTGTCACCCTTAAATAAAATTTTATATTTTTTATAATTAAATGTTTTTATTATTAATTTTTTTGAAAATATATGAAAATGCCCGTGGAAAATACAAAGTTATAACAGTGTATTCACAAAATATGATCGATATATCAGTGAAATTTAATTCCTGAATCTCTGACAGGGGGTTTTTATAAATCAAACATGCATCAGATGTCTCAAAATTCCCAATAAAATGATCACAACCCATTCTAGAAATAAATGTAAAAACCCCCCATGATAGACACAAATATGCTCTAATCAATACAAGAAATGTCTCCTTTTACACAATTACTATAATTTTGACTACACATTACATATTTGATTTGAAGTAAAATGTTCAAATAACCTAATAACGTGGAAAAACACATGACACACAAAACCCACAATCAATAATAAAATCAAATTGGTTCACACATATATATTTAAGACTTAATAAAATCTATAAATATGTCATATAACTATCCTGTAAGAGCTAAATCATGATTGGAATAATGACAATAAAACTTAGAGAAATAGCTGTTAAATTCTTCTCAATTTGCTGAGCTCAAAGACAGATCTCTTAGAGCGGCTGGTGCTTGTAGTTAATAGCTAATATAATGTGTATTTATATAAAGAGACGTTAAGCAGTTCAAATTTTCAAATTTTGCTTGGGTTATCAAAGTTTTTGGAGTTAAAAAAAATTAATTTTTCTGGTGCAACATATGTCAATTTAAACGTGTGAATTAAAACATAAAAACAACACAAAATGAGAGCAGGAAAGAAGCCACTAACAAAGAAAAGAATTTAATTATTTTCAAAAAAGGAAAAAAAAAGAATTTAAATGAGATTTCGAATATTTTGTGATTAAATCATTGATGTTAGATTCTTTAAATTAGTCAGCAATATTTCAAAATATGTTATATACTATTTTGTTATCAATTCATAGTTATATTGTTCATCCTTATTCCTTTCCTCATAGCCATCATGTAATAATGCTCTCCTCATAAAATCTCTTAGTAGAAACTAAAAGGCCTATGATTATTTACAAAGCTTATTGAGTATATTCATTTTCGATTTTAAAAAATTCATAACAATTCATGAATTTTAAAAAAACATTTCGTAGATTTTAATTATTGGAGGATTTTGATAGAATTGATAGAAAAATATTGCCGAGTCTTGATGATTTTGAGAATTATTCTAGAAATTCTTCGAAACCTCATGCACTTTAAAAAAAATTTAAAATATTAAAAATGTACTAGAAAATTCAACAAAATCTACCACTTTTTCAAATAAAAACAAATCGATGAACTTTTGATACCATCGTAATTTGATGGATTTTTAAAATTTTAAATTGAATAGACTCAGATTTTAAATAATTTTTTTCAATCTATATTGAATATCATCAGATTTTAAAAGATTTTTTAAAAATTCAAATTAAATACCTTTTGATTTCAAGAATTCAACAAACCACATATGACTTCTTTCAAATTTTAATCCCAAGCTTATTTCAAAAATTGTAAAATTTTAAGGGATAATATCTTGTGATCAAAAATTTTATTAGTTAATATAAATAATTTTTTGTTTATAGTACGAAATGTTGGACACATTTAAGCGGTGAGAGTTCATTAGCCTTAAATTCCCTCAAGGCCTAATGGGAAACACCTTCTAAAATTTTAAAATTTTTGATAAACACCCTGTTCATTTACACTTAAAACATAGTAGAAGGCTTCAAGGCCCCAACTTAGCATTATAATGAAATAAAAACTTTATATTTAACAGCCTAAATGAATCACCTGTCAAACCTTAACTAGCAAGAGGTATGAAGTACTTCTTTTAAATTCACGAAAATCAAAGGTAATCTATATGTGTTAAAGTTATGGTTACTCGTACCTCTCTTGATTTTCTTTGTTCTTACAGTTTCTCATGACTTGCATGCGGTTTACCTAATGCTTTGTTGGGTTAACTATTATCTTGGCTTTTTCTTGCTAAATACAATATATAATTGCCTCTATGTTGCTCTAATAGTTAGTATTATTTCCAACAAAATATTCTATATACAATAAAATATATTAAAATTAAATCACACAGCAATTATAATACAAGTTAATTACCATATTGAAAATGTATGACCGAATACATTAAAAGTGCCTAAATTTACAACAAACTAAAAATATCTATACGTGATTTAATAATTTTGAGCTCACGTATATATCAAAAAATTTACAAGGATATGGAGAATAATAATGGTATAATTTCTCCCCAGATCCATTGACTTTGTGTTATGCTAGCAGTATATGTGTTGATTCTGATATTGTGTATTTTTGTTGGTACTGAGTAGGCACGAGGATAATGTAGAGTATGCATGAGATCAGAATATGAGAGAGTATCCTACTATGCTGTACGTTAATTTAACATATTTATGGATGGTTTTTGGTTATTAACCATGATTTGTTGGAAAATAATTTAAACTTGTATTTTGTCTGAATGTTAATTACACCAGGTAGTAGTAGTAGCCGTTAGTGAAGTAGTCAAAGAGTGGTTTTAGTATTTTTAGGATCAGGAGAATAAGTGGAAGTAGTGGACTATATTTAGGAGTTTGTTGCTGGTTTTTAAGAGCTAGTTGTTTTGTTTATTTCCTAGTATTTCAGTATATATGTACTACTCTTTTCTGAAATAAACGTTGAGTTCTGCATTTCTTCTGTTTTATACGAGTGTGTTGTTTATGAGTATTGCATCTGTAATAAGCTTGTTGCAGGTGGTTTTTAATCTAGGACCAATATCTGGTATCAGAGCCCTGGTTAATCTAGTGGATGCCAAAGTTTGTGCCAAGATCGCAGACAATGGAAGGGATGAAGGTAAAGGATGGAACGGTGACGCTGAGTTACCCGATATTCAGTAAAGCCAATTACACGGCGTGGTCACTCAAGATGAGAGTCTATATGTTGGCTCATGAGATTTGGGAGGCTGTCGAGCCCACTGACCAGAAAGCTGTAATTGATGACAAAGTGGACAAGGTGGCATTGGCTGCCATTTACCAAGCAATACATGAGGATGTTTTGCTGGCCGTTGCTGAGAAAAACACTTCCAAGGACACGTGAGAAGCAATAAAAATAATGAGCCTGGGGGCGGATAGAGTGAAGAAGGCTCGAATTCAAACACTGAGGTCAGAATTCGAGAATCTAATTATGAGGGAGACATAAACTATTGATGAGTTCTGTATGAAGCTTAACGGGTTAGTAACAAATATCCGCACTTTGGGAGAAACCGTGGAAGAAAACTATGTGGTGAAGAAAATTCTGAGAGCAGCTCCGGCAAAGTTCATGCATATCACATCCGCTATAGAACAATTTGGAAAGTTGGATGAGATGACAATAGAGGAGACCGTGGGCTCACTCAAAGCTCATGAGTGGATGAAAAGAATAACAGTGAGCAAGTAATGTTGACTGAGGATGAGTGGATGAAAAGAGAAAATAATGAAGGAAAACTACTTTTCACTAGGGAAAAGTGGCTTAAGAGAAAGACTCAGAAAAATCATGGCTCGAGTAGCTATCAAGGAGTGCGTGACAAGAGTAAAATACGATGCTTTAACTACTAGAACTACGGCCATTTTGCAGCCGAGTGCCGTAAGCCTAAACGGGAGAAAGAGCAAAGATTAGAAGTGAACCTGGTGCAGAGTCAAAATGATGAGCCAGCACTATTGTTGACAGAATGTGAGACGAATAAAGGAAATACACTATTACTAAATGAAGGAGAAGTCGCCAAGGCTGAATCAAAACAAAGTCAAAGAAATTGAGTATGATGTATGGTATTTGGATAATGACACAAGTAATCATATGACGGGGACAAAGTCAAAGTTCAAGGAGTTAGATGAAAAGGTAACAGGAAGGGTTAGGTTCGGAGATGGATCGACTGTTTAGATCAAAGGGAAAGGCACAGTGGTTTTCACGAGTAAGAATGGTGAAGATGTGGCTTTTCATGGCATGTACTACATCCCCACACTTTGCAATAACATCATAAGCCTTGGTCAACTGTCAGAAAGTGGAAATAAAGTGATTCTCAATGGAATTTATTTGTGGGTATATGATAACAGGGATAAGCTGCTCATGAAAGTTAAAAGAACAAGTAATCGACTTTATAAAATCATTTTGGAGTCCAGTGGTTCCAACCTGCTTGTTGTCCATGATTGAGGAATCTTCAAGATTGTGGCACTTGCGTTTGGGCCATGTGAATTATAGGGCCATGAAGGTGCTGTCGGACAATAATATGGTACGAGGCTTACCAAAATTGGTGCAACCTAAGGAGCTGTGTTCAGGATGCTTAATGGCAAAATAAACGAGACGATTGTTTCCAAGCCAGGCAGAATATCGAGCTACAAGAACTCTGGAACTGATTCATGCGAATCTTTGTGGTCCAATCACACCTGAAACAAAGGCGGGTAATAAATATTTCTTATTGTTTGTTGATGATTATAGTAGATTTATGTGGATTTACATGTTGAAAAACAAAGATGAAGTGCTAAAGGTGTTTAAGAAATTCAAAATGTTTGTCAAAAAGAATATAGATGAAAAGATTAAAATATTGAGAACTGATAGGGGTGGGGAATTTTGCTCTAATCAGTTCAATTCTTATTATGAAGAAAGCGGTATTGTAAGGCATTTTACAGCCCCTTATTCACCCCAACAAAATGAAGTCGTAGAACGTCGAAACCGGACAGACTCGTAGCCTCTTGAAAGAGATGCACCTGCCTTCTGAGTTTGTGGGGAGAGGCTGCACGACATTTTGTATACGTGCTTAATCGCTTGCCAACACGGGTTATGTCGAACAAGACCCCATATGAGGTGTGGAAAGGCTATAAACCGGACGTAAGTCACATCCGAGTGTTTGGCTGTGTGGCACACATGAAAGTGCCAAATGTGCACACAACCAAACTGGATGATAAAAGTAGAGAATTGATTTATTTGGGTACGGAACCAGGCACAAAAGCTTGCAGACTCTACGACCCAGAGTTAATGAAAATTATAGTGAGCAGGGACGTCGTGTTTGAGGAAACCAAAGGTTGGAACTGGAGTCAGATGCAAGATGAAAATGAAGAGTTTTCTAATCAGGATTCTTTCAATAGGACGGGAAATTGGTCGAGTGCAGAAAATGAAGATCTCACGGAGAATACCACTAATGAGTATGGCAGTGATAATTATGATCACTTAGAAAGAGGTAGTGTGAGCACTAGTGAGACCACGAGAGTAGGGACGCCCACCAGATCAGTTACTGCACAAACAGACTTGGAAGATCAAGGTTCAGCCACTAGAAATTCTGGAAATTCGAGTAACAGCAACGATCATCCAAGGAATTTCAGACTGCTGAGTGACATTTACAACGAGACTAAAGAAATCGAGTTAGAGGAGGAACTGTTATTATGTGCAGTGGATGAACCCGAGAGCTATGAATATGCAACACACGATGAGTAATGGGTGCAGGCCATGAAAGGCGAAATCGAAGCAATAGAAAATAATAACACCTGGAAACCGGAAGAGTTACCTTCTGGATAAAAACTGATCAGCCTGAAATTAGTATACAAAGTTAACATGGATGCTGACGGGAACATTACTAAACGTAAAACAAGACTCGTAGCTAGAGGTTATGTTCAAAGGCAAGGCATAGACTTTGAGGAGGTGTTCGCACCGGTTACTTGACTGGAAACCGTGAGACTCTTGCTGGAACTTGCTGCAAAAAACGGGTAGCAGGTGCACCATTTAGATGTTAAATCCTATTTTTTAAACGGAGACTTGGAGGAAACTGTTTATGTAACGTAGCCTGAGGGATTTGTGAAAGAAAACAAAAGGCACATGGTGTATCGCTTAGTGAAAGCACTATACAGACTGCGACAAGCACCTCATGCGTGGTATGCGAAATTAAGTAACTGTCTTGAGAAACTTGGCTTCATTAAATGCCCATATGAGCACGCTGTTTACACAAGACGAGAGGGGAATGAGTCTTTAATTATAGGGGTGTATGTTGATAATCTCCTAGTTACTGGCACAAGTGTTGCAAATATTGAAAGATTTAAGAAACAAATGAGTGATGAGTTTGAAATGAGTAATTTGGGAAGGTTATCTTATTATTTGGGAATCAAAGTTGATCAAAAGAAGGACTACACAGAGCTAAAACAGACTGCATATGCGAAGAAGCTGCTTGAAAAAGCCGGAATGACAGATTGTAATCCGTCAAAGTATCCAATGGAACCAAATGTGCAGCTGGTTAAAGATGAGACAAGGAAGACATTCAACTCCACGATGTTCAAAAGCCTGGTAGGGGTTCTGAGGTATCTGGTCCATACACAACCAGATATAGCATATTCGGTAGGGATGATTAGCCGGTTTATGGAGCGTCCCACTACGATGCATTTAAACACAGCAAAAGGTATTTTGTGATATGTAAAAGGTACTCTAAACTATGGTTTAATTTACAGGAGAGGGACTGGAAACTATATATTGTCGGGCTATACTGATAGTGATCTTGGGGGAGATGTCGAGGATAGAAGAAGTACAGGGGGAATGGCATTTTTATTTAAATGAAAGTTTAATTACTTGGGTATCACAAAAGCAGAGGTGCGTTGCTTTATCATCTTGTGAAGCAGAATTCATGGCTGCAACTGCAGCAGCGTGTCAAGGTGTGTGGCTGCGGAATTTGCTTACCCAGATAGGTGATATGAAGAACTGTCCAGTTACTATATATATAGATAACAAGTCTGCCATTGATTTGGCGAAAAATCTGGTTTTCCATGGTTGAAGTAAACATATTGATATTCGCTACCACTTTATACGCGAATGTGTTGCACGAGGAGAGATTTTGATCAAGCATGTGTGTTCTGAAAAGCAATGTGCAGATATATTAATTAAACCCATGTCTACGGTGAAGTTTGAGAGAATGCGAGCATTGCTTGAAATCCAGAATCTGCAGAATCGAGTTCAAATTACGGGAGAGTGTGTTGGAAAATAATTTGAACTTATATTTTGTCTGAATGTTCATTACACCAGGTGGTAGTAGTAGCCGTTAGAGAATTAGTCAAAGAGTGGTTTCAGTGTTTTTAGGATCAGAAGAATAAGTGGAAGTAGTGGACTATATTTTGGAGTTTGTTGTTAGTTTTTAGGAGCTAGTTGTTATGTTTATTTCCTAGTACTTTCAGTATATATGTACTGCTCTTTTCTGAAATAAACGTTGAGTTCTGCATTTCTTCTATTTTATATGAGTATGTTGTATGTGAGTATTGCATCTGTAATAAGCTTGTTGCAGGTGGTTTTTAATTGGGACCAATATGATTCACATCATATTTACTTATAATCAATTCTTGTTTCATTTTCGGGGAACAAGTTACTAGTATTTGACCTGCAAAAATGATCATATTTGTATACCGTACATGTTAATCCAGCCCTTGAAGTTGCGAGATATTAGGGATATAAGAGTGCATTTTGGCATTGTAAATTGTTATAATAGGAAATAAGCTTATGCATTACTGAAAATTTGTTATAAAACAAAATGCAATAAGCATATAGGTTTAGATGAATACTATGAAATTGTTCAAAGAGTTCCCTCCTTTGTTAGCATGTATTGTCACTGATGTTTTGAAATGTGTGGAACACACAATTTAACAATTAAATATACAAATGGTATGTGGTAAACAACTATGAATTTTATTGATCCTATTAATTAAATGTCTTTTCTCACTTTTTTTAATAGAGTAGGGCAAGGGAGCTTGATCTTGGTTTGATGGGAAGGCTATGATGTATGATCTTAAGTATCCAATGAAAGAAAACATGGTGCCATTGTGGACTGTACATATTAAGAGCAGCTAGCTCTCGAGCCTTACCTCTTTGGCCACTAATGAAAAAGCCATTGAAGGTAACTCTTTTTTTAAAGCAATGCTGACAAGAACTTGTGAACCTGATAATTTCTTTATATGTTAAAATATCATACAAATATAGCTTTTGTTCCAGCATGCTTAAAAGCTAAAGCTTGCACAAAATACTAACTGAATCAAAATTAACTACTAATTTACCGAAAAAGGTCAGATAACAGGATAGTACTAAATCTTCCAGATACAAGTATTTATAATAAATTGGTTTTTAACACCAAAATGTGGCCCAAACAAGATTTTACCAGATATACATATGATAAAACCCATGTACACGCTACCCGATGCAAATTACTACAAACAACATAACTAAAATCAACCAAAACTGACGACAAGAACAATTGTAATTCAAAAGAGTGGTTGGTTTATGAAAAGTATCTCCTTGTAATAGCATATATTCCATTATGATGTCTGAAATTTGCTCATATATATCCTCAGGCTGCCCATGAACCGGAACTCTGGTAATACCTGTTGAAATGTTTCATTTTATGGCAACATCATATACATGTATGATTTATTTGTTAATTTTTCTTATATATAGATCTACACATAGAAACTAATAGTTGCAATAGACAAATATATAAACAAATACTATATTAAATATAGCATGTCACACTAGCAAGTTAGTTTTTTTGGTTTATATTAGCATGTTTATATTTTGTTTGTTCCACAATCCTTTGCTATCTACCAAACAATGATTGGAGAACTAACTATGGGAATGATCATACCAGGTGAATCAATCATAGTTAAATCAGGAGCACCATTTTTCTTTACAACAAGGGTCAGTGGGGTATGATATATCCCTTTTTCATTTCCAGCAATCTCATTAGTGGCCTGGTTAATAGCTTTCACTATATTTGATTCATTAGTAGAAACCAGTTTTGTAAGATACTCCAACTGAACATTTGAGTCAGATTGTGCATGATTCTGCAGCCTAATAACAAGAGGGACCATGGCACCATACCCTTGCAAATTTTTTCCGCTAACCAGCTAGAGAGTTAGTTGGCTTTTTCTTTAGTGGCCGAAGAGGTAAGGCTGGAGAGTTAGCTGCTCTTAATACAATTTAGGAGCTCTAGCTACTGCTTGTTTGATGGTTGCTTTTTTAAATACAATTCTTCAAACACACCCCTCAAAGTTTAAAAGTTAAAATTGAACTAATACCTTGTTGTTCACTAGGGAGTCAGCATGCTACATGTGTGATCCACTGATTAAATTCTCTAATTTTGATTTATTATGGATTGTCTGTCTATCTTATATTTATCGGTAGACATTAAATCCTCTTTGTGTATTCTTCCGTAATATTGGAACCTAATTTCAAAATTTTCACTCAGTTAATTTTTCTGTATCAGGTTTTGCTATACGGCTAGAGGAGGGTTCTGCTATACAGAGGATAACATATTTGAATTTGGTATAGATATTAGTGATATTGTATTCTCAAATAGTCAAATAATAAAATTTGTTCACCCGGTAATAAGATTGTAGGTATGTTAAACTTGTCAATAATTTGAGCTCTGGACACAAGTGATGCATTTTCTTTTCCTCGGGAGAAGAAAATTATATTGTTTCCAGTCTGTGAGCTGCTACATGTATCAATATTCGGGTTTATTTACAGTATCCAATTACTCAAAACCATTACTCAAGTTATATTTATAAGCTGATTATCCATAGACATTATATCTTATTAGCCACTATGAATCTTTAAGTTTGTTGTTAGTCGCCAGTCCCTTTTCTTTTACCATTCTTTTATACCATTGCGTCTATTGTCATGTGACCAAACATTTTATGTAATATCGTGAAATATGATTTATAGTAAGGTGAAGTTACAGAAACAGTAGTAGAACAAAGTATATAATTAAAACTAGCTACTGTAACAATGAGAGATCTACTACCCCTCCAGTTTACTCCAAGACCCCAGTTATCTTTTAAAGATTAATATATGTTAAAAATCATATGGATGCATTTCAAGTGTTCATCAAGATGTTTTGGCGTTCTACAGATGATGGTGAAGATATAGATGGTTTGCTAAATAAAGGTATTGAAATTATGTTCTTTCATCTGGTAAGGTTTTAAATTATATTGATAGATAATCGAGTTGATATCACTATAGAAATGGAATTGTCTTAAATGAAGGAGTTAGATGTCGAGGCCATAGAGACCCAATAGATGAGTCTCAGCCTGATCCAAGTGCTGTGGAGAGTTCTACAGAGGAGGATTTTACAGGGATTTCGGATCTTTATTGGGTATCTGCTTTATATATCTATTACTTTTTTTTATGAAATCATATTATCATCTAACATAATCTTTTTATTAATTCTAGTTTATATATCAAATGTTCCGCATTAATGATTGATATTGTTTATTTTTATTACAGTCTAAATCATCGACACCATTAGAACCAGACGTACACATTATCGGCCTGCAGGGTTGATTTGCTGCTCTTTAGTTTGATCATGTAGAAGTCAGACTCTTCTTTAGTTTTTTAAAATTGGGTTGATTGGATAAATTAGATGGAGTTGTCGGAATTTAAGAATAGGGTACGTAAAAATTAGTATAGTATGAGTTGGCTAATGGAATGCTTGTATTTTATTTGAAATGCATGTATAGTATGGTATGAGTAATATTTTGGTATTAGACTTGTAATTTGGATGAGTACCTTTATATATCTATTTGGATGTTTTTATTGGGATGTTGCATTATTTTGGTTCCCTGTGGCTGTAAATAGTACCAGGATGGCATGTAATTTACGGAACATTAACATCACAATGGTAAATGTAAACTGATGTAAAAAATGTACAAAAAAAATCATGTAAAATAATATTAAATGAAAAAGAACTAAAAAAACAATTTGAAATAGTCATTTGACATCGGTTCTGAAAAAAAACTCAATGTATTTTAAGTCAAATAACATCGGTTAGAGAAATTGGCTGATATTAAACAAAAAGATTTAACATCAGTTTCGTGAAGAAAACCAATGTCTTATCCATCATTTCAATTCGGGGGGCTAATTTAAACGATGTCTGATCAAATATTTCACATCGGGTAACTAATTTAACCGATGTCTGATCTAGCATTTCACATCGGTTTGTTCGAAAGAATTTAAATAAATGGCTTTAGAGCTTGTAGATTTCATGTTTTAATGGATAAATACCTCATAATATACTCATATTCACCTAGAAATACTGTAATATAAGCTGAAATTTGTTGCAAAGACATCACATTTAATCTTAAAACCGATGTATAGCACTGTAATAGACATCGGCTGTTAACCAATGTCAAAGGTTGATGACATTGAACATCACATGCGAAGACATCGATTCAGATTTTTTTTAACATCAGTTCTAAACTGATGTCTGATCCCATATTTCTAGTAGTGCAAGTCTATCCATGGCTTGAAACAAGCTCCCAAGGATTGGCATAAAAAGTTTGATGAAACTGTGTTGCCATTCAGTAATATGGTTAATGAAAGTGACAAGTGTGTCTAGACCAAAGTGAAAGGTAGTTAGTGTGTTATCCTGTGCCTATATGTAGGATATGGGTGGGGCTAGTGTGATTCTTCGAATCAAACTGATTCAGTGAGCTGAGGGAATAACCTTAACTCAATTTCATTATATAGAGAAATCTATACTTGAGAAATATGGTTATTCACAGTGTAGAATCACTAGTACACCCTATGATCCTAAAGTTGCCCTTGTCAAGAATATTTCAAGAGTTCTTGTGCCTCAGTTAAGGTATTCTCAGATTATTGGAAGCTTGCAGTACCTTGCTAACTGCACTAGACCAGATATTTCAAATTTTGTGTCTCAGTTGGCTAGATATACAAGCTGTCCAAACATAACTCATTGGGATGCTCTTGATAGAGTACTTAGATATCTAAAAGCCATAATGTACCTTAGTTTACACAACATGAGATTTCGTGGTGTGCTTGAAGGGTACAGTGATGCAAGTTGGATAACTAAGATGTCTGGTTCCAATGGAGTGACTGGATATGTGTTCACCTTGGCAGGTGGAGCAACATCCTTGAAGTCAAGCAGACAGACTATAGTGACTCGATCTACATTTGAGGCTGAGTTATGTACACTAGATGCCACGGGGACGGAGGCTGAATGGTTACACGGACTTATGTCTGCGATACCTGTAGTAAGCAGACCGCTTCCTGCTATTGCTATTTATTGTGATAGTCGAACAACTATCGACAAGATTAGCAGTAAAAAGCATAATACTAAACCAAAGAGACACATCCAAGTTAGACTCAAGTCTATAAGGGGTTTAATGACTGATAGGATTATAGCTATAGAGTTCATAGGAACTCAGAATAATATAGCGGATCCTTTGACTAAAGGACTGGAACCTGCAGTGGTCCTCAAGTCAAGGTTGGGGATGGGACTGTCAACCCATCATAATTCATCAACAGTGGGAACCCAATAAACATGAGATGAGATCCCTCGAAGTGTATTCAATATGGTAATAACAAGCTGTAAGGATGAATTGGTAGTACCTTTTTATGTAGATGATACTATTGTATCTGAGCCTATCCCCTGTAGACTTAGAAGGTACTGACACTGCTAGAAAAGGATCAAGTCCTTTGTTGAAATTCTGAATGGGATCAAGTCATTTAACGAGATAGAGGCAGTATATCTCTGGAGATGCCTGGCTAAGCGAATGTAATTATATGGTCGCAATTAGAGGAGAAAGGGTTATTCCTTGAAGCATTCGATGAACATGATCGAGATAAAACCATTAATGTCGTAAACCCGTAGATTGGCACCATGGTCGTTGACTTGTCATCGTCTATGGAACATGGTATACTAAACAGATTAAGATTGAAGGTGAAACATTCCATCTGAATCCGGTAGCCATTAAAGTAGAGAACTTAGGAGGGTTCAAACCTGGAAGGGTAGCGACTCTGAAAAATAAGTTATGATGAAAAGAAACTGATCTCATTTTTGTATAGATTTGTGGGGGATTGTTAGGAACAATTGGATTTTAGATCATAGTTTTATTATGTTCTTGATGATAATCCTAAAATCTAATGATTAGAAGTTGTTCAATGATATATGAACTTAAACTTTCATGTATGGTTTTAAGAATTTTTCATAATAAAATCCATAGAGAATTAGAGTTTAACTTAGTGGCTTGAAAGAGCTTGAAGAAAGAGAATGTGTTTTGTCCCATATTGAAAATAAATAAAGGGGGTATTAGCTTTATATAGTATCACACACATGGGTAGTGTACAGCTACTAAGGTATGTGATGGTGCATTATGTTCTTGTGTGCTTGACGCGCATACACACACGCGCGCGCGCCCCCGCCCAGCCCTGCCACGCACCGGACCGGACCGGGTCGGGTCGGGTCGAAGGGCGATATGGGCGAATATCTTAGCGTCTCGCGTACGCGAGGCGACCTGAGCGATGATTTTATTTATTTGTGATTTAATATTTTAATAAGAACTTATTTATCAGTTTGGTTGGGTTATTACTGTTGGGCCGGGTTCGGTTTCTGAATTGGACTGAGTCACTTTGTAAGTGGGCTTATCAGATTCATTGAACCTGGACATTTGACAAATAATTTTGTAACTGATGATATATTCAAATTAAAATTAAATCTAAAATAATGTGAGGGATTAATGAATAAGCTGTTATAATTTTATTTTAAATTCAAATTATCAGTTTTGATTTATCTATTAGTTTTATAGTTTAATTTTTATATTAAATGGGGTGGCCAGTTACACATAGTCTCTACTATAAATAGAGGACTAAGGTGCAGAGTTTTTTATACTCCACCCTACATTCTTCTTCTCCTCTCTATACACTCTGTTCTCCCATATTCAGATAGTGGTTTTTCCGGTGAAGTGAGGTTCCAGTCGAAGTTGAGCTTTCGAGGTGCTGTCAACTCAAAGCTCGGAGCTGTTTTATCCTGGAGGAGTTGTTGGATAGCATCACAACGCAGCCAGGTGGGGGCAACTATCTCTTCAAGAGCAGTCAGGGCTTCAAGCAAGGCCTGGAGACTCAACTGTTTCATTACTTTCTGCATTGTACTAGTTGCACATCACTGGTTTCTGTTCTTTCTTTATGTGTTAAAGCTATGGTTACTGGTACGCTCTCTTGCTTTTCTTTGTTCTTATAGTTTCTGACTTGAATGTTGTTCACCTACATGCTTTGTTGCATTAACTGTTATCTTGGCCTTTCCTTGTTAAATACAATATATAATTTACTCTATGTTTCTCTAATAGTTAGTATCATTTCCAACAAAATATTCTATATACAACAAAATGTATTAAATTAAAAATCTAACAGCAATTATAATACAAGTTAATTACCATATTGAAAATGTACGACCGAATACATTAAAAGTAGCTAAATTTACAACAAACTAAAAATATCTATACGTGATTTGATAATTTTGATCCCATCGATAATTTTGAGCTCATGTATATATCAAGTATGACAATTGTAAGTCTGCTTCGTTCAAAAGTTATAATCATTCGAACTCACTTTCAGACTTCATGCAACTGTCTTGCTGGCTTACTTTCACTCCAATTTAATGTGATGACTAATGGACATGCCATCTTCTTTCTTGAGCAAATTCCACGGGGGAAAGACTTTCGATAGAAATTAATAAAGGGTTTGCATGTTAACTATGTATACTTGTTGTCACTGATTTTAGACAGGTCCTCGTTTCCAAATAAGCATTTTCTTGAGATCTTTAGCCTTGAGCATGTACCATTGTGAAGCATCCTGGACCTTATTCAACAAAAGATTGACAGATTTAGGCATGATGACCCCTTTTCGTGAATAATTAGGCTTATACTGGTGTACATTTTAACAAATCTCGTATTGACAGAAAATCAAATTCGATCAATAATAAACTAACTGAAACTAAACTAGGCTACGAGTGCTACCTAAACTTGGGTTGTGTTTGTACCTGGTGATCGGGGATTAAGTGTGGAAATAGAATAATAAGGCCCATTGGGGTGGAGGTGTGTATATATACTTGAGTTAGAGACTTCTTTCCAATTATGATTTGAATTTTGTATCCTCATTTAAAAATTTGAAATGTGTTTGAAATTGGATTTTATCTCAATTGATAATGGAAATCTGAAAGACGCTACGATTTAAGTTTAAAATAAATTGATCAAATTATAGGAAAAAAAAACACTTATGGAAATTAGAATAATTAAATCAGTACAAGAAATCTCAAATTTACCTACAAAAGTTGCCAACAAAAATCTATTTGTTAACAATTATTATAATAACCCGGAAAATTATGTGAATATTATATGTTAAATAAATAAATATTATGTGTTTAAAGTAATTGTTGCCATGATATGAGATGTTATAACTGCTATGTGTGTTTCTGTGCGGGCCAGAAAAACTCTCGATTGATTAAAATAGGTTTAAACTGCAATTATATGAACTTATCTGCAATCGGGACGCGTATTTATTAGCGTCTTTATTAAGATACCTGTTTTATTTGATTTTATGCGCGTTTGAGTGTATTTTACGTGTTTTCGGGATTTTCTGGTAATTTAGGGATCGTTTTTGTTTTTCAAAAATCAACGGATCGAGACCCCACCGGGACGTCAAACCCCACAAAATCGATATTTTTATTTTTATAAAATTACTCATATTTTAAATACCCTTTATTTTCTTATTTTTGAATTATTCACAATTTTTGGGGAATTTTGATATTAATTTTGTATTTAATCGTTTTTAAAATTATTCCTCGTAATTATTATTTTGGGGCTTAATTATTGAAATTTAGGGATAAAAATACCTTTATTTAATTGTGGGGGTATTTATTTTCTGTTAGTATAAATACCAGATTTTGTTTATTTTATTTTCAGAATTAAAAGAAAAATAGTTAAAATTCAGAAAATAGGAAAATCAGATCGGGGGTTAGGGTTTGAGTTCTTGAGATTGATTCGATCGTTGATCGCGATAGGAGTAGCTGATTTTAGAGTCCGGGTAACAAAAACGAAGCCTGAATCGTGTTCTTGCCGTTTGTGCAATCAATTCCATCAAAGGGTAATCGAATTAAATTTTGATTTTTTTGTTCATAATCTTCCAAATTTGGGGTTTTGAATTCTGGATTGTGCTAGATGTTTTTGATGATTACAGAAGCTTTACCGTGATTAGAGTAATCGATTTATGTAAAAATCATACTCATTTTATTGCTGGAACGTTCGAACCGTGTTCTTGAGTTTTCACTTTTTTTAATTCCATTTTCTGATTGATTCATGTGTTTGTTGTTGATTCTGAGTATATGAATGTTTTTAACGTAGTGCAGGCCTCGTTTTAGCATATGATTCGTTAATTTTGGTGTTGGTTCGACGAAGTTGGAAGTTCGCCGGCATAGTCGCCGGTGTTCATCCTTAAATTCATCGGAGTTTGTTTCTGATGATTGTGTTGTGGTTATTGAGGTTGTATGTGATTGTATAGGTTCTGTTAAGTTGATCTGGATTGAGAAACGAATGAAACTGGGACGATTTTGGCCGGGAAACGACTCACCGGAGTCGGTCAACCCCGCCGGAAACTGGGTAATTTACCAGAATCCGGTGGGTGTTCAACGCGACCTGGATTTGTTCATACCTGACCCGTTTCATTTCTATCCCGACCCCGTTTTAATCTTTATTCCCCAAAACCCAGCCTTAAAAACCTGTTTGTGGGATTTTCTATTTTATTTATTTTCAAAGTTCATTTTCTATTTTTGAAAATCAATTATTTTAATTTCAAAAATCATTTAATAATTATTTTAAATTCTAAAAATTATGTATTTAATTATTTTAA
The DNA here is from genome assembly GCF_009905375.1 of Apium graveolens. Lineage (NCBI taxonomy): Eukaryota > Viridiplantae > Streptophyta > Magnoliopsida > Apiales > Apiaceae > Apium > Apium graveolens. The sequence goes on from NC_133651.1 coordinate 312,769,317, forward strand.
ATTCTAAAAATTGTTTTCTTTAATTGTTTTCAAAAAGACCATTTGATTTAATTATTTATAATTTATTTTAGTTAATTATTTATGAATTTAATTAATTGATTAAAAAGTAATTAATCAATTAATTTTATTTATAAATAGTTAAATAAATGTAAATTATTTATAATTAATACAAATAATTTCTACAAATTATTTTTAGGTTTTAAAAGTTATATTTTGGTATTTAAAAATCAATTAATATTATTATTAATTGATTTAAATCTACTTATTTCTTATTTTATTCATAATAATTAAACCGTTCGTCCGTTTATTTCTTATTTCTTAATATTGCACTTTTAATAAAAATACTTTTAAGTCCTAATTTCTTTTGTATTATAATGTCATTTGATTTGTGCATCAGTTTGAGTCGGTATTTGAACGGTAAATGCTAGTATTGACCTAATTTTAATTCTGAACGCTCTGAGACGTATTTTAATCATTTGACTTATTGGTTACATGAAATATATGATTATGTGTTATATGAATACCATGATTACGTGTTATGTGATATGCATGCTATCTATTTACAGTTTTAAAATGCCATGATAAATTATAAACGATCGTGTAGATGTCAAGACGTATAGTTACGTCGATTGAGTTTGGTTCTGTCAATTAAGATAGTCCTTTTGTTTATAGAATCAAGTAGCAAGGAGTGTGGTCAAGTGTTAGCCAAAGATAGTAGCCAGCAGCTATAGGCAGAGTTATAGTAAGAGGTTATCGAGCATACCAGACAAGTACCCTAACTTCACTTATCATTCAAGTGACGCTTATTTCGAATCATATTATGCAATTATTTATGTCACCCCTTATCATTCAAGTGATATTGACTCTGAATTTATTCTTTCAATTTCTCTACTATTCTAAGTTCAGAATAGTTAAATGTTTTTACATTTCGCTATAAATTACTCTATACATTGAAGCTTTGAATTGAGATTAGCGAATAACTATTTGTTCTAGTTATTTCGCCATTGGTTGTTGAGATAACTCCGGACCATAAGAAATGGGGGGTTATATGATTAAGGATGTCCTTTGATTCGACTCCTTTGACGGGAAATTGTTTTTATGGGTTGGATGGTTGCGTAAGAGGCCGTGGTGACTGTCCAGTATGAGCTATGTGTTATACAGGATATAACACCTTGCTAGGCCGATATGTGCCTTAGGTACCTTTTGTTTAGTTGGATATACTTCGGCATACCGGTGTTGCTTCGTGGCTGATCACCGGCGGCAACACACCGTCCTTCGAGGATTCCAATCCCAAAACAAAATATATTGCAAATGTTGTTTGTTATCTAATATATATATATATATATATCAGTTTTTGATACTGTTCATGTATTGTGGTTTGGTTTTGTTCATCAGATATATTGTCATTATTGTTCTAAATCATAAGCTAATTACTGCTTGCTGAGCATTTCATTCGCTCATACTTGTTTCATATCCTGATTCTTTCAGCTAGGCCAGGGAAAGCTTGAGTTCCAGGTCGGACTAGAAGTTGTGTGCTTGTAGATAGTTTGGTGTGTTTCCACATAGACAGTTTGGGACGCTTAACTAGTCTAGAGGTTTGTAATAAAATTTGAATAAGTTGTAAATCTAATTAGACTTATGATTTGTAATAACAGTTAGTTTATAATAGTGCCTATTCCATACTATAACCTGTGATCGATCCAGTACAGGTAAAGGGGTCATATTCATTATATTATTCGGTTGTGATTATTTTATTGGTTAGTGACCCCCAGATCTAGACCCCGGGTCTGGAGGCCGTCACAGGTTGTATCAGAGCTACAAGTTATGGTCACTGAAACAGGCTTAGGATTGTCATAAGTAAGTCATAGGAAATCACATAAGATATGCGCGTGTAGTTTAGTTCTTATAGGATTAATTTTAGGTTATTGGGTTGGGTTATAGTTAAGTTATTTAGGTTCCCTGTTTTGCGTTTAGCCTTAGGCCTTGTGTCATTGCCCTACTATTTTGTTGGTTTAGTTGAGATTTCAAGCAAGGATTTAAAAGGTTTGGATAATTCTGAGTAAAATTTTCTTTGTGTTATTATTCTCGAAATAATAAGCAGGATTATGTCATAATCATATCGCTTGTGTTAATATGGTAGCAAGTTTATGATATTTTGAGAAGGAATAATGCTTGAGAATTTTGATATGCTAAGGAATTGCTACATATTTGACACAATGCTTGACAGATTATTATTTATGTTGCTTGTTTCTTACCAGAATAATGGCACCAAAGAGAAGGAATAATTCAGGAGAGGATCGTACCGAGGGTCGGACATATCCAGTGATTGTCCAGATATTGGGACTGATACAGCAGCAGATGTTGCATCTTACGCAGCAGCAACAGCAACAGCAGCAGCAAGCAGCAGCATCACCTGTAGTGACTTTTAAGCAGTTTCAAGCAGTGAAGCCACCTGAGTTCAAGGGAAGTGCTGATCCTGTGGAAGCCAATGCATGGCTCAAAGAGATGGAAAAAGCTTTTGAATTGGTCGGAGCAGGGATTGAACAGAAGACCAAGTTTGCAAGCTACTTTCTAAAGGGCGAGGCGAACTATTGGTGGGAATCCACGCGAGCATTGGAAGTGGGTGAGTTTATAACTTGGGAAAGGTTTACCGAGCTGTTTCTGGAGAAGTAATTCCCGAGGTATATGAAGAATCAAATAGAGATCCAGTTCTTGAACCTGGCCCAGGGTGATCTTACCGTGGCTGAGTATGAGGCTAAGTTTACTGAGTTATCAAGGTTCGTGCCAGCCCAGGTTGATACAGATGAAAAGAAAGCATGAAGATTCGAACAGGGTTTGAATTTTTGGATTAAGAATAAAGTGGCCATGTTTGAGTTCATATGTGACAGTGGTTCAGAAAGTAATGGTGATTGAAAGTACGGGTGACATGTCTCAGAAAGGAAATGATGGGAAAAAAAGGAAAACAGAAACCTCAGAAGGAGGTCAGCAGCAAGGTAATTTTCAGGGCCGTTTCAACAAAAATCCAGAATTTCAGGGTAATAGGAATGTGGAATTCAAAAGACCACAATCAAGGAATGGAGGACAAGACAACCATTTTCAGAATTCAAATCAGCAGAGGCCCAATCGTCCACCAGCTCAGACTGCAAGTTTTGTTTTAGAAGGCATTTTGGGATTTGCAAGGCTAATGTGTTGTGTTACAATTGCAATCAAAAGGGACACTATGCTAATAAGTGTCGAAGTCAGACTACAGCCCAGAAATCAGGGACAGTGTGCTTTAAATGTGGAACGATGGGGTATATTGCCAGGGACTGCCAGATAACTGAACCATCAGCTAATGTGGCAAGGATTGAAGGACCACCAGCAAAGGACCAACCTAAGGCCAGGAATTTCAATATGATTATGAAGGATGCTGTTCAGAGTTCAGACGTGGTTGCAGGTACTCTTCCAGTCAACTCCGTAGATGTTAAAGTTTTATTTGATTCTGGAGCTACAAGGTCATTTATTTCTCAAGATTTTGTCGATAAACTACATTGCGAAGTTAAGTTGTTAGAACAAGCATTAATGATAGAGTTAGCTAATAAGAATCAAGTTTTTGTCGACCGAGTGTGCCCGATGTGTGATACTGAGGTAGGAGGACATCATTTCAATGCCGAATTGATACCTTTTAAGTTGGGAGAATTTGATGTTATCTTAGGAATGGATTGGTTGTCATAGAATAACGCTCAGTTTGATTGTAAGAATAGGAAAGTAAGACTTCATATATTGGGTAGTAAGAAGAAGGTGGTATTTCGAGGAAATAAGCAAGAAAAGAAGTTCTTAACAATCGCTCAAGTGAAGAAGTTATTGCGTCAGAATTGTGAGGCATATTTGGCCCATATGATAGACACCAGCAAGGAAGTTCCAGCACTAGAAGCGATTTTAGTTGTCAACAAATGTCCAGATGTCTTTCCAGATGATCTACCAGGATTACCTCCCGACAGGGAAATTGAATTTGCGATTGACCTAGCGCCCGGAACAGAACCAGTTTCTAAAGCTCCGTATCGGATGGCACCAGTGGAGATGAAAGAATTGGCAATTCAGCTGCAAGATCTTTTGGAGAAAGGAGTTATAAGACCCAGTGTATCCCTATGGGGCACACCAGTATTGTTTGTCAAGAAGAAGGAAGGGAGTATGCGACTGTGTATTGACTATCGAGAACCGAATAAGCTAACCATTAAGAACAAGTACCCGTTGCCAAGGATCGATGATTTGTTTGACCAATTGAGAGGCGCTGTATGGTTTTCTAAAATTGATTTAAGATCTGGATATCATCAACTGAAGATCAAGCCTGAACACATTCTAAAGACCTCATTCAGAATCAGATATGTGCATTATGAGTTTCTAATGATGGCATTTCGATTAACCAACGCACCAGCAGCATTCATGGATCTGATGAATCGAGTATTCAAGAAATATTTGGATAAATTCATGATCGTGTTCATAGACGACATCTTGATCTATTCTAAAATAGAAGAGGAGCACGCAGAGCATTTGAGGATAGTTTTGGAAATACTGCGACAGGAGAAATTGTACGCAAAGTTTTCCAAGTGTGAATTTTGGTTAAAAAGAGTATGATTTCTTGGGCACGTGATTAGCAATAAAGGAATAGAAGTGGATCCAGCAAAGATTGAAGCTATAATCAACTGGGAGGCCAAAGACACCAATGAAAGTATGAAGTTTCATGGGATTAGTAGGTTACCACAGAAGGTTCGTGCAAGATTTTGCAAAGATAGCTACGCCGTTGACAAAGCTCACCAGGAAGAACCAAAAGTTCGAATGGGATGAGAAATGCGAAGAAAGTTTCCAAGAATTAAAGAATATATTAGTATCTTCTCCAGTGCTAGTCTTGCTAGATGATCAAGGAAATTTTGTGATTTATAGTAACGCATCATACAAAGGATTGGGATGTGTTTTGATGCAGCATGACAAGGTGATAGCCTACGCTTCAAGACAGTTGAAACCACAAGAAGAGAAGTATCCAACTCATGATCTTGAATTAGCAGCTATAGTATTTGCATTGAAGATTTGGAGGCATTATCGTTATGGGGAAAAGTGCAAGATCTACACGGACCACAAGAGTTTAAAGTATATCTTTACCCAGAAGGAATTAAACATGAGACAACGAAGATGGATAGAACTAATCAAGGACTATGACTGTACTATCAACTATCATCCAGGAAAAGCAAATGTTGTGGCCGATGCACTGAACAGAAAAGAAAGGTTGAATATGACAACTTCATCCGAGGAGTTGATCAAGGAATTTGAGAAGCTGGAAATAGAGGTCAGTATCCCAAGTATGTCTACAGAGGTGTTATGTGCAATGTCTTTTCAACCAGAACTATTAGAGAAGATAAGAAAATGTCAGGAAGAAGTAATGAGCCATGAACGAGACAGTTTGACAGGTGAAGAGTTAGGGAGTCAAAAGGATGATAAAGGAATATTAAGATTTTCTTCCAGAATATGGATACCCAACGTAGCCGAGCTGAAAGATGAAATTCTCCGAAACGCTCACAACTCCAGATATTCAATTCATCCCGGAAGTACGAAGATGTACAGAGACTTAAGAGAAAACTTTTGGTTGCCAAGCATAAAGAAGGAAATTGCAGAGTGGGTAAGTAAGTGTTACTCTTGCCAGCGTGTCAAAGCGGAACATCAAAGGCCCAGTGGACGGATACAACCCTTGGACATTCCAGAATGGAAGTGGGAGCATATCGCAATGGATTTTGTAGTTGGATTACCGAGGACCAGGGCAAATCATGATCCTTTTTAGGTAATTATCGACAGATTGGCAAAGTCAGCGCATTTTCTTCCTATCAACGAAAGATTCTCAATGGATAAATTGGTACGGTTATATCTTAAGGAAATTGTGACACGACATGGAGTTCCAATATCCATAGTTTCAGACAGAGATCATCGATTTAATTCAAGATTTTGGAGAAGTTTTCAAGATTTTCTCGGAACGAAGCTGAACATGAGTACCGCGTATCATCCGCAGACAGACGGTCAAAGTGAAAGGACGATTCAGACTACTGAAGATATGCTAAGGATATGTGCACTAGATTTTAAAGGGAGTTGGGATGAACGTTTGCTATTGGATGAATTCTCCTATAACAACAGTTATCATGCTAGTATTGGAATGCCGCCTTACGAAGCTTTGTACGGGAGAAGATGCAAATCTCCAATATATTGAGAAGAAGTTTGTGGGAGAAAGATTTTGGGTCCAGAATTGATCCAACAGACAAAGGGAAAGATAGAGCTCATTCGGAAACGATTGGTAGCAGCTCAAGATCGTCAACGCAAATATACTGATCCTGCCAGAAAGGATATGGAATTTGAAGTTGGTGAAGCAGTGTTATTGAAGGTTTCACCTTGGAACGGTTTATCAAGATTTGGAAAGAAAGGAAAGCTGAGACCGCCTTATGTTGGCCCTTTTGAGATTTTGAGGCGTGTGGTAAAGGTTGCTTACGAATTAGCATTACCACCTCACATGCAGCATATTCACAATGTGTTCCATGTGTCAATGTTGAAACATTATTTTCCTGATTCGAACCATGTGATAGAATATGAGCCAATCGAGATTCAGCCAGATTTGTCTTTTGTAGAGCAACCAGTGCAGATTTTAGATAAAAAAGAAAGAGTGCCGAGAAATAAATCTGTATCTTTAGTGCGAGTGTTGTGGAGGAATCCCAAGTTTGAAGAGTCGACCTGGGAATTGGAAAGCGAAATGCGATCCAAGTATCCTCATTTATTTTCCTAGACTGATTCTGAGGACAGAATCCTGTTAAGGGGGGAAGGATGTAATAACCGGGAAAAATATGTGAATATTATATGTTAAATAAATAAATATTATGTGTTTAAAGTAATTGTTGCCATGATATGAGATGTTATAACTGTTATGTCTGTATATGTGCGGGCCAGAAAAATTATCGATTGATTAAAATAGGTTTAAACTGCAATTATATGAACTTATCTGCAATCGGGACGCGTATTTATTAGCGTCTTTATTAAGATACCTGTTTTATTTGATTTTATGCGCGTTTGAATGTATTTTACATGTTTTCGGGATTTTCTGGTAATTTAGGGATCCTTTCTGTTTTTCAAAAATCAACGGATCGGGACCCCACCGGGATGTCAAACCCCACAAAATTGATGTTTTTATTTTTATAAAATTATTCATATTTTAAATACCCTTTATTTTCTTATTTTTGAATTATTCGCAATTTTTGGGGAATTTTGATATTAATTTTGTTTTTTATCGTTTTTAAAATTATTCCCCGTAATTATTATTTTGGGGCTTAATTATTGTAATTTAAGGATAAAAACACCCTTATTTGATATTGGGGGTATTTATTTTCTGTTAATATAAATACCAGATTTTATTTATTTTATTTTCAGAATTAATAGAAAAATAGTAAAAAATCAAAAAATAAGAAAATCAGATTGGGGGTTAGGGTTTGAGTTCTTGAGATTGATTCGATCGTTGATCGCGATAGGAGTGGGTGATTTTGGAGTTCGGGTAATCAATTCTATCAAAGGGTAATCGAATTAAATTTCGATTTTTTTGTTCATAATATTCCAAATTTGGGGTTTTGAATTCTAGATTGTGCTGGATGTTTTTGATGATTACAGTAGCTTTACCGTGATTAGAGTAATCGATTTATGTAAAAATCATACTCATTTTATTGCTGGAACGTTCGAACCGTGTTCTTGAGTTTTAATTTTTTTTAATTCCATTTTCTGATTGATTCATGTGTTTGTTGTTGATTCTGAGTATATGAATGTTTTTAACGTAGTCCAGGCCTCGTTTTAGCATATGATTTGTTAATTTTGGTGTTGGTTCGACGAAGTTGGAAGTTCGCAGGTGTTCGTCCTTGAATTCATCGGAGTTTGTTTCCGATGATTGTTTGGTGGTTATTGAGGTTGTATGTGATTTTATAGGTTCTGTTAAGTTGATCTAGAATGAGAAACGAATGAAACCGGGACGATTTTGGCCGGGAAATGACTCACCAGAGTCGGTCAACCCCGCTGGAAACTGGGTAATTTACCGGAATCCGGTGGGTGTTCAACCCGACCCGGATTCGTTCATACCTGACACGTTTCATTTCTGTCCCGACCCGATTTTGATCTTTATTCCTCAAAACCCAGCCTTAATAACATGTTTGTGGGATTTTCTATTTTATTTATTTTCAAAATTCATTTTCTATTTTTGAAAATCATTTATTTTAATTTCAAAAATCATTTAATAATTATTTTAAATTCTAAAAATTACGTATTTAATTATTTTAAATTCTAAAAATTATTTTCTTGAATTATTTTCAAAAATACCATTTGATTTAATTATTTATAATTCATTTTAGTTAATTATTTATAAATTTAATTAATTGATTAAAAATTATTTATCAATTAATTTTATATATAAACAGTTAAATAAATGTAAATTATTTATAATTAATTCAAATATTTTCTAAAAATTACTTTGAGGTTTTAAAAGTTATATTTTGGTATTTAAAAATCAATTAATATTATTATTAATTGACTTAAATCTATTTATTTCTTATTTTATTCATAATAATTAAACCGTTCGTCCGTTTAATAAGAAACAAACGCGTACAGACTCAGAAAATTATTGCGCTTTCAATAAAAATACTTTTAAGTCCTAATTTCTTTTGTATTGCAATGTCATTTGATGTGTGCATCAGTTTGAGTCGGTATTTGAATGGTAAATGCTAGTATTGACCTAATTGTAATTCTGAACGGCCTGAGACTTATTTTAATGATTTGACTTATAGGTTACATGAAATATGTGATTATGTGTTATACGAATACCATGATTACGTGCTATGTGATATGCATGCTATCTATTTACAATTTTAAAATGCCATGATAAATTATAAACGATCGGGTAGATGTCAAGACATATGGTTACGTCGATTGAGTTTGGTCAAGTAGCAAGGAGTGTGGTCAAGTGTTAGCCGGAGATAGTAGCCAGTAGCTATAGGAAGAGTTATAGTAAGAGGTTATCGAGCATACCAGGCAAGTACCCTAACTTCACTTATCATTCAAGTGACATTTACTTCGAATCATATTATGCAATTATTTATGTCACCCCTTATCATTCAAGTGATATTGACTCTGAATTTATTCTTTCAATTTCTCTACTATTCTAAGTTCAGAATAGTTAAATATTTTTACATTTCGCTATAAATTACTCTATACAGTGAAGCTTTGAATTGAGATTAGCGAATAACTATTTGTTCTGGTTATTTCTCCATTGGTTGTTGAGATAACTCCGGACCATAAGAAATGGGGGGTTATGTGATTAAGGATGTCATTTCATTCGACTCCTTTGACGGGAAATTGTTTTTATGGGTTGGATGGTTGTGTAAGAGGCCGTGGCGGCGGTCCAGTATGAGCTATGTGTTATACTATGTGCCTTAGGTACCTTTTGTTTAGTTGGATATGCTTCGGCATACCGGTGTTGCTCCGCGGCTGATCACCGGCGGCAACACACCGTCGTTCGAGGATTCCAATCCCAAAACAAAATATATTGCAAATGTTGTTTGTTATCAAATATATATATATATATATATATATATATCGGTTTTTGATAATGTTCAGGTATTGTGGTTTGGTTTTGTTCATCAGATATATTGTCATTGTTGTTCTAAATCATAAGCTAATTATTACTTGCTGAGCATTTCTTTCGCTCATACTTATTTCATATCCTGATTCTTTCAGTTAGGCCAAGGCAAGCTTGAGTTCCCGGTCAGACTAGAATTTGTGTGCTTGTAGATAGTTTGGTGTGTTTCCAGGTAGACACTTTGGGACGCATAACTAATCTAGAGATTTGTAATAAAATTTGAATAAGTTGTAAAACTAATTAGACTTATGGGTTGTAATAACAATTGGTATGTAATAGTGCCTGTTCCACACTATAACCTGTGATCAATCCAGTACAGGTAAAGGGGTCATATTTATTATATTATTCCGCTGTGATTATCAGATTTCCGACCAATTGCAAACTTTTGAAAAGTATATAAAAGATCAACAGTTTCAAAACGGGCGAGTAATGAAAAGTTGCCAACGAAATTTTTTATTGGCAAAACAAAAAGTTATAACGGAATTAGTAATGAATTACCAACAAATATATAACTACAGAATACTAACAGAAAACTAATAATTTACTAAGGGATTAGTAAAGCAAACTGCATTTTCCCATTTCAGCCCTACTTGTATTCCGTTAGTAATCGGTTAATAACTATGGATACGTTATCTTTGTTTCCTTGCTAATCTATTATGATTGTAGATCAGTTGTGTTTGTTCTATTACCAATATGTTACAATTCTATATCGCTCGTGCATATTTTTGTCACTAATCTCTTATAGAATTTTTACCATATATGTCACACCCTAATTAATATACGACAACTATATTATCATATTTGGATAAAAAATACATGCAGACTCGACGAGGAATTAAATTACGTTGGTAACCAACTAATTAATTATCAGTCACGGATTAAAATATTGTTTGAATTATGTGTTCACGTTCTGAAAACGACAAGAAAATTTGTCGTTGATATTTGCATTTTAAGTATATCACACGAAAGTATATAAACACAATACTCAAACCTTAGTGTCGGTAGATGTTGTGTTTACCTTTCAGGTTCAAAATATACTATGAGATACACAAAATTAATATTTTTAATTAAATTTTAATATTTGTAATGAAAATATATATGTATATATAATAATAAATAAATGTATATTTTTTTGAGAAAATAATACATGATTTTATAATAATGTATGTAAATATTTTAATAATTTAATAATAATTTTATTCATAATCAAGAGAAATCCATAATTTCTCTCGGGCTCATGGTGAATCCTACTAGATCTACGAACAATTTGTGTTTCCTGTACAAGATTAATTTTAATATTTTGATGTACATCCTGATCTTATTTCAACTCTGGTTCAATGTTATCATGTGATTCCAGATCTTCATCGAGATCTATTATCCTCCCACTGGTTAAAAGTAGTTCTCACTTAAGATATACAATGGTTTGAGCAACAAACACTTTGTTCTCGCAAGAATTATAAAAACTATTCCCTTTAGTCTCACTTGGGTATCCCACAGAATAACATTTTTCAAATTTTGGTCAAAACTTTTCTTTTGACCCACTTTAGTCAGAACTCGATTAAGTGTATATGCAATCGGTTCTAAAGCATACCATGGAAACTGATTGAAAGATCCGCTTGACTCATCATCGATCGTACCATGTCCAACAAGGTTTGGTTTCTCCTCTCAAAATCTTTATTCCATTGAGGTGTTCCAAAAGTAGTAAGTCATGATACAATATCCCACTCCTTCAAGAATCTCTTCATTTTGAGGCTTAAGTATTCTTCTCCACGATCTGATCATAAAACTTTTATACTTTCCCATGTTTGCTTTTCTACTTTGGCCTTATATTCTTTAAACACTTCAAAAGAGTCGGATTTATTCAGCATAAGACATACATATCCATATCTAATGAAGTCATTAGTAAACGTTGTGAAGTATTATAAGCTAGCCCTTACCATCATATACATTCTACCACATACATCAGAATGTATAAGTCTTAATCGTTCGGTGGCCCTTTCACCTTATCGGGTAAAAGAAGCTTTAGTCATTTTACAAATGTGACAAGGTTCACATCTTTCGTATGATTCAAAATCAAACCTTTCCAAGTATTCATCTATATGTAACTCATAAATGTGTTTCTCATAATATGGCTTAATGACAATGCTAGAAGTAATGTTTAATTTGAGTCATCTTTAAACATATAAATTGTTAACTAATTGTGCAACATAAAAGCCTTATCACATGAAAACTTTCTTCTCCTAAAAAGAAATTGATATAATATCCCCACTAAAGGCAGACATGTATTAAAAATTTACCAAGTTCTCAACTTCGCCTTATTAGCAAAATTAGGTATCGAGTTACACCAGCTAGAGCAACAACTTTTGCTACAATTCTAACCGATACATAAAGATTGACCATTGATGGTCTTCTTTAGATCTTCTAAATAAGCTTGACAGTTTAACTTTCAATCATCCGCTTATTATTAATGGATGCAAAAACAAGATAAACATAATTTATTAACTAACAAAAGTTTAAAATCTTCAAAATAAAGTTCTCTAACAAGATTCAAAATAATATGGAATAGAACATATCCTTGACTTTATTTTCAAGTAGATAAACAAGCTAAAATTTGGGCAGCACTCATCACACCCCAGGTGTACCATTGACTACGTGTGGAAATAAATAAATACGAGTGAGTCAAATGTCCAGTAGGAAAATATCATTAAAATATAAAATAAATGAGTATTTTCCATATAAATAATTAGGTATGAAGAGGAGTAATATGACAGTAAATATTTAGAGTCAAAGAAATAAACTAATCAGACAAATCAAGCAAATCTTTGAGAACAAGTAAGGTGGGTACTAATAAGTGCATTGTATAAAACCTTTGCTCCCTAGTAAACACTGAGCAAAGAATATAGTTAACCACAAGAAGGATAAAATGAAATTTTTAAATATTTTCACAAACAAACAAAGATCATGATCTTGATCATGCCTCATACCCTGAGACGTGCTTGTTTACTCACACAACTGATAAGATTTAATATCGAGAACACCAAACACTACAAAAGTCCATGTGTAATTTACCCACATAAATAACTTTAAGAGCCCATAGCAAATGGATAAAAAATGTTGCCAACAGTTCTAAAAATAAAATATGTGTTTGACAAATCAAGTATACTCATATGCAACATGGATCAAAAGGGGTTAACAAACAACAAGCATCAAACGTGGCTAAGAAAGATTAATAAGTGTATATATGTCAACTTAACAAAATATGATAAGAAAATAAGTACCGAGGACAAAATATGATAAGGGAATAAGTATAGACGAGGAAAATAATATTTTATTCTCTATCACATGTTAGAGTGATTTAAATATATAATTGACAAATATGTGAATTATATATAACTGGTTTATAGATTATAAAAGAAATTCTATTAATTTACAAAAGTAACATATAAATCTTTAAGTACATAACTTCATAAAAAGTTGGTAAATATAAATTATACACTCCTTTAACAAGAATTGCACACAATAAATTCTAACAAGGATTTGAGTGTCTCACTGCTAATCTTATGTAAAATAGATCAAAAGAATGAAGGATAGTACCTATATATATATCTACGTGAGCTATTGTGATGGATTTAATGAGCTTAATTCCTGAAATTTAACACATAGAAATGATACAGTCATATTGTTGGGTCCTAGTTGATGTTAGGTAATTTTAAATTAAAATATCAAAATGAAGTCATGACACAAGAAAATTATAAGAGAAATTAATGCAAGATTTGATTGAGACTCAAAAATGAATCACATTAGTTTGAGCTTATGTTTTGAAGGCTCTTTTTATTTAAAACCAACAAGAAAATGAAAAAATTAAGCATACTCAAAATTTTGTTGCCTTGCAAAACTGCAATACCTGCATGCAGAATCAAGAACATAGACAAGTACAGGTAGATGAGATTAAGTGATTAGAGTAAATATTCCCAGATACCTCCTTAAGCAATTTTCACCCCGAAGAGCATGACACTAGTCTCCGGTGCTTTCCCGGATCCAGTTATGTTCAAGTCACTGTCACCCTCCATATCCATCTGGAGCCTGGTATCTGCATTTCCACTGTGATTCTGTTCAAGGCCAAAGTTCTTCACCCCTTCCTTCGAATGCAATTTTTCGCCATCAGCAATGACATATTTTCCACTGTTACCTTCCTCAACTTGTACTCTATTAGCATTATATTCCACATCAATTGCAAAATAAGTGTGAACAGCTGACCCCGTCTCAAAAAGCTCACACTTGAAGAAAATAACTTTGTCCGCTGATCTCAGATCCTTAGCTCGCACAAAATCTTTCCAGCCACTAGATAAGACATAACTGTTACTTCCCTTCCAGACACAATAGCGAAAATTCCAGAGTGTCATCGACTGGTCATAGAAAGCTAGCTTATGGGAATCGCATGGGAAGCAACTAGCATACATTTTCGGAATCACAATTCTGTAGAGCATACCAACGTCGCTAGCAGTAAGTACCTTTTCAAAAAGACAGGTACGTGTACAATCTTGTTGCCTCTGTGCCTGGAAAATATTGACAGACCTGCAAGAAAGGCTACCAGCAATGCAGACTTGTTTCTGAATATTTTGTTCTTGTGCAATGTTGTCTGTCTTTCGCAAGCTTTCATCCACACTATCATATGCCATCTCTGCTTCCTCCTCTGTCTTAAAAATCCCAATGCAAGTCCAGTTATGATTTACATAAACATGTGCTGCCCAGTTCCCATTCATTAGAGCAAAGACTCCCTTAGAACTCGAACTACCAATAGTTTTATCATGCCTTGCACGCTTGGTACATGATTGATTATGACTCAAACTGTTCGAACCTGAAGCTTTGCCGAACATATGTGCTGTGACATTCATGAGATCCTTCATTGTTTACTGCAATCACAGGAAAGTTAGTAAATGAAACAAATTAATACATTTCATTCCTAAACTATGGAAACCTGCAGAGAAAATGATCTGCGGCAAGTAACTCATATTTAAAGTCCAAACTAGAAACTGGAAAGGAAAAAGATTTGAAGAAAACACATCCATACTTATCATTTAAAATAAAATATAGAATATAATGTATTTTTTAACATAAGAATAAAAAGAGATCTGGTTTATGTATTTATTAATTAGCTCAACTAAAAAACTACTTTTGGAACTACATTTTCTGCATTCTATGTTTCCCAACTCTATCATCACAGTCACACTGGGGGGAGGATCTAGTATAAGGGGCTATGTAGGACATGTGTCACCCTTAAACAAAATTTTTTATTTTTTTTTAATTAAATTTTTTTTTATTATTTTTTTTGAAAATATATGAAAATGTCCCCATAAAATACAAAGTTATAAGGGTGTATTCACAGAATATGATCCATATATGAGTGGAATTAAATCCTCGATCTCTCACAGCCAAACTAATACAGGGGGTTCTCATACATCAAACATGCATCAGATGTCTAAAAATTCCCAATAAAATGATCACAACCCATTCTAGGAATAAATGTAAAAACCGTCCATGATAGGCACAAATATGCTTTAATCAATACAAGAAATGTCTCCTATTACACAATTACTATAATTTTGACTACACATTAAACATTTGATTTGAAGTAAAATGTTCAAATAACCTCGAAGAACACATGGCACACAAAACCAGGAGTACTACAATCAATAATAAAATCAAATTGGTTCACACATATATATTTAAGACTTAATAAAATTTATAAATATGGCATATAACTATCCTGTAAGAGCTAAATCAGGATTGGAATAATGACAATAAAACTTACAGAAATAGGTGTTAAATTTTTCTCAATTTGGTGAGCTCAAAGACAGATCTCTTAGAGGGGCTGGTGCTTGTAGTTAATAGCTAATATACTGTGTATTTATATAAAGAGATATAAAGAGATAAAGAGACCTTAAGCGGTTCAAATATTAAAAATGTACTAGCAAATTCATCAAAATTTACCACTTTTCAAATAAAAACAAATCCATGAACTTTTGATACCATCGTAATTTGATGGATTTTTAAAATTTTAAATTGAATAGACTCAGACTTTAAATAATTTTGTCCAATCTATATTGAATATCATCAGATTTTAAAAGATTTTTTAAAATTCAAATTAAATACCTTTTGATTTCAAGAATTCAAGAAACCACATATGACTTCTTTCAAATTTTAATCCCAAATTTGAATCCCAAATTTTAATCCCATGCTTATTTCAAAAATTGTAAAATTTAAGGGATAATATCTTGTGATCGAAAATTTTATTAGTTAATATAAACAGTTTTTTGTTTATAGTAACGAATATTGGACACATTTAAGGGGTGAGGGTTCAATGGGCTTAAAGTCCCTCAAGGCCTAATGGAAAACAACGACCCACCTTGACCCATATCCATTCAAAAAATTTAGATAAACACGCTCTTCATTTACCCTTCAAACATAGTAGAAGGCTTGAAGGGCCCAGTTAGCATTATAATCAGATAAAAACTTTATAGTTAACAACGTAAATGAATCACCGGTCAAATCTTAACTAGCAAGAGGTATGAAGTACTTCTTTTAAATTCACGAAAATCAAAGGTAATCTATATGTGTTAAAGCTATGGTTACTAGTACCCTCTCTTCCTTTTCTTTGTTCTTACAATTTCTGACTTGCATGCTGTTTACCTAATACTTTGTTGGGTTAACTGTTATCTTGGCTTTTCCTTGGTAAATACAATATATAATTGCCTCTATGTTGCTCTAATAGTTAGTATTATTTCCAACAAAATATTTTATATACAACAAAATATATTAAAATTAAATCACACAGCAATTATAATACAAGTTAATTACCATATTGAAAATGTATGACCGAATACATTAAAAGTGCCTAAATTTACAACAAACTAAAAATATCTATATGTGATTTGATAATTTTGAACTCATGTATATATCAAATAATTCATAATTTCAAATAAACGACGAGAAAAAAGAGACTATCAAGTGTGACAATTGTAAGTCTGCTTCGTTTAAAAGTTATAACCATTCGAACTCACTTTCAGACTTCGTGCAACTGTCTTGCTGGATTGCTTTCACTCCAATTTAATGTGATGACTATTGGACATGCCATCTTCTTTCTTGAGAAAATTCCACGCGGGAAAGAGTTTCGATAGAATTTAATAAAGGGTTTGTATGTTAACTCTATATCCTTATTGTCACTCGTTTTAGACATGTCCTCCTTTCCAAATAAGCATTTTCATTGAGATCTGTAGCCTTGAGCATGTACCATTGTGAAGCATTATGATGACCTTTTTCCATAATTAGGCTTATACTAGTTTATGTTTTAACAAATCTCGTATTGACAGAAAATCAAATTTGATCAATAATAAACTGACTGAAACTAAACTAGGCTACGAGTGCTACCTAAACTTGGGTTGTGTTTGTACCTGGTGATCGGGGATTAAGTGGGGAGAAAGAATAAAAAGACCCATTGGGGTGGAGGTGTGTATATATACTTAAGTTAGAGACTTCTTTCCAGTTATGATTTGGATTTTGTATCCTCATTTAAAAATTTGAAATGTGTTTGAAATTGGATTTTATCTCAACTGATAATGGAAATCAGAAAGACGCTGCGATTTAAATTTAAAATAAATTCATCAAATTATAGAAAAACACACTTATGGAAATTAGAATCATTAAATCAATACAAGAAATCTCAATTTAGCAACAAAAGTTGCCAACAATAATCTATATGTTAATAATTATCAACTGATTGCCGACCAATTGCAAACTTTTGAAAAGTATACACAACATCAACTGTTTCAAAACGGGTGAGTAATGAAAAGTTGCCAACGAAATATTCTGTTGGCAAAACCAAAAGTTATAATGGAATTACTTATGAATTGCCAACAGGTATATAACTACAGAATACTAACAGAAAACTAATAATTTAATAAGGGATTAGTAAAGCAAACCGCATTGTCCCATTTCAGCCCTACTTATATTTCATTAGTAATCGGTTAATAACTATGGATATGTTATCTTTATTTCCTTGCTAATCTGTTATGATTGTAGATCAGTTGTATTTGTTATATTACCAATCTGTTACAATTCTATATCGCTCGTGCATATTTTTGTCACTAATCTCTTGTAGAATTTTACCATATATGTCACACCTTAGTTAATATACGACAACTATATTATCATATTTGGATAAAAATACATGCAGACTCGATGAGGAATTAAATTACGTTGGTAACCAACTAATTAATTATCAGTCACGGATTAAAATATTGTTCGAATTATGTGTTCACATTCTGAAAATGACAAGAAAATTTGGTGTTGGTATTTGCATTTAAAGTATATCACACGAAAGTATATATACACAACACTCAAAACTTATTGTCGGTAGATTTTGTGTTTACCTTTCAGGTTCAAAACATACTATGAGATACACAAAATTAATATATTTAATTAAATTTTAATATTTGTAATGAACATATATATATAATAAATATATATATTTTTAAAAAATAATACATGATTTTATAATAATGTATGTAAATATTTTAATATTTTAATAATAATTTTGTTCATAGTCAAGAGAAATCCATAATTTCTCTGGGGCTCATGGTGAATCCTACTAGATCTACGAACAACACGTTTTTCCTGAACATGATTACTTTTAATATTTTGATGTACATCCTGATCTTATTTCAACTCTCGTTCAATGTTATCATGTGATTATGGATCTTCATCGAGATCTATTGTCCTCCCACTGGTTTTCTAAAAAAGTAGTTCTCACTTAAGAAATACAACGGTCTGAGCAACAAACAATTTGTTCTCGCAAGGATTATAAAAACTATTCCCTTTAGTCTCACTTGGGTAACCCACAAAATAACATTTATCTAATTTTGGTCAAAACTTGTCTTTTGACCCACTTTAGTCGGAACTCGATTAAGTGTATATGCAATTGGTTCTAAAGCATACCCTGGAAACTGATTGGAAGATCCGCTTGACTCATCATCGATCGTACCATGTCCAACAAGGTATGGTTTCTCCTCTCAGAATTTTTATTCCATTGAGGTGTTCCAAAACTAGTAAGTCATTATACAATATCCCACTCCTTCAAGAATCTCTTGAATTTGAGGTTTAAGTATTCTTCTCCACGATCTAATAGCAAAACTTTTATACTTTCCATTGTTTGCTTTTCTACTTTGGCCTTATGTTCTTTAAACACTTCAAAAGAGTCAGATTTATTCTTCATAAGACATACATATCCATATCAAATGAAGTCATCAGTAAACGTTATACAGCTAGCCCTTACCATTATAAGCATTCTACCACATACATTATAATGTATAAGTCGTAATCGTTCGGTGGCCCTTTCACCTTATCAGGTAAAAGAAGCTTTAGTTATTTTGCAAATAAGACAAGGTTCACATCCTAGGTATGATTCAAAATCAAACCTTTCCCAGTATTCATCTATATGTAACTCAGAAATGCGTTTCTCATAATATGGCTTAACGAGAATGTAGAAGTAACGTTTTATTTAAGTCATCTTAAAACATATAAATTGTTAATTAATTGTGCAACATAAAAGCCTTATCACTGAAATAGAATAAAAAATTTATTTATTTAAATAAAATGAAAAACCTTTCTTCTCCTAAAAAGAAATTGATATAATATCCCCACTAAAGGCGGGCATGTATTAAAAATTTACCAAGTTCTCAACTTCGCCTGATTAGCAAAATTAGGTATGGAGTTACTCCAACTAGAGCAACAACTTTTGCTACAATTCTAATCGATACATAAAGATTGAACATTGATGGTCTTTTTCTTCAGATCTTCTAAAAAAGCTTGACAGTTTAACTTTGAATCATCCGGTTATTACCATAGAAGTGAACAGTATTCGAACATGCTTCATATTCGTATTCAGTCAAAAATCCAAACAGAGATTACGTAATAACTATTCATACAGTACCACCCCACTTAAACAAGTAGAGGCTACACAAGATAAGTCTTATTTATTAATCGAAGCAAAAACAAGCTAAACTTAATTTATTAAACTAACAAAAGTTTAAAATCTTCAAAATAAAGTTCTCTAACAAGATTCTAAATAATATGAAATAGAACATATCCTTGACTTTATTTTCAAGTAGATAAACAAGCTAAAATTTGGGCAGCTAAAATTTGGGCAGAACTCATCACACCCCAATTGTACCACTGACTACCTGTGAAAAGAAATAAACACGAGTGAGTCAAATGTCCAGTACGAAAATATCATTTAAATATAAAATAAATGAGTATCTTTGATATAAATAAATAGGTATGAAGAGGAGTAATATGACAATAAATATTTAGGGTCAAAGAAATAAAGTAATCAGACAAATCAAACAAATCGTTGAGAACAAGTAAGGTGAGAACTAATAAGTGCATTGTATAAAACCTTTGCTCCCTAGTAAACACTACTGAGCAAAGAATAAAATAGTGCAAAGAGTGTCTTCTCCAGTTATCAACAAGAAGAATAAAATAAAATTTTTAAATATTCTTACAAACAAACAAAGATCATGATCTTAATCAGGCCTCATACCCCGGGACGTGCTCGTATACTCCCAGAACTGATAAGATTTAGTATCGAGAACACCAAAGACAATAAAAATTCCATGAGTAATTTACCCACACAGATAAGTTTAAGAGCCCATAACAAATGGATACAAAATGTTGCCAATAGTTCTGAAAATAAAAAATGTATGTGAAAAATCAAGTATACTCATAGGAAATATGGATCAAAAGTGGTTAAACAACAAGTATCAAATGTGGCTAAGCAAGATTAATAAGTGTACATATATCAACTTAACAAATTATGATAAGAAAATAAGTACGGAGGACAAAATATGATAAGGCAATAAGGATAGGGGATGAAAATGTATTTTAAATGATGAGAGAATGGAAGATTCTCGTAACTCGTATTTCTTCTTAAAATATTTTATAATGCCGCTACTTATCCTTAAAATTCAATGGCTCGATAGATAATATAATATTCTAACTGTCAAGGCAAATGGGACAGTCTCTTATGCAAATGGGACAGTCCCTTTACAAATGAGACAATGAATGTGACAGTTTCAATTAACTGCAGAAAGTAAATAACAGTAATGAAAATGCAGAATGCTGAAAACTTCATAAGTAATAACACCAGAAGTTTTCACTTGGTTCGGCCCCTACACCTAGTCTATGGCCTACATCGAAGTCCCTATGCCAACTAGCATAGAGAATGTATTATATCAACTTCAATAAAAGAACTTACAGTCTTTTCCTTGATTATAAATACAGCACTTGAAAGAAACCCTTTCCCAAGCTACCTTGCTACCTAGCCCACTGCTATTCCTTAGCCTTCTAGCTACCTTGCTATACTTTGGAATCAAGCTTGCCACAACCCGGCACAAAGTTGATATGAATACACGCAATAGATAATAATGAAATATTACAACTCAAACTAGGCTTCTTGTTTCACTGGATATTCAAGAGATATAAAACAAGAATGGTGTTTCAGATTATAAAGATAGAACATGGAATCATTAGGTGTAATCTGAAAACATGAGATGTGTCTTCTTCTTTGATAGAATATTCAAGAGAATGAAATAAGAAGAGTTTTTTAGAGAATAAAGATAGAACGTGGAATAAGCACACCTTTTAAATCTGAAAAAACAAGATGTGTATTTATACACACAAATCTAACGGGTTTAATTTTCAAAACAAAAAAGAGATAAGATTGGATAATCTATTTGTTTGAAAATATTTGAATAAGTCTTTGTAAAATAACCCGTTAGTTGGTTGTAAAAGATAAACCTTAGAAAGGATAAAATTAGAATAGTTCAAATAGGTTTATCAAGACAGGGTTTGTTTTGGAGTTAGTTGGTTATAAAAGATAAGCCTTAGAAAGGATAAGATTAGAATAGTTCAAATAGGTTTATCAAGATAGAGTTTGTTTTGAAGATGAACCTTTTTACCCAGTTAAATAGAATTACAAAAACCCTTTCACTTACAACAACTAAGTCCCATAATCTACATTCTCTACGTACATCTTGAATTAGGTCATCATCAGAAATCTGCACATCAACATTCTCCCCTTTTTTAATGACAAAGAGAACAATTGCTCCCCCTATCAAAAATACTTCAAGCTCTGTTCAAGATGTTAGTAACAACAAAATAGCACATGCAGATTATATCTTTATGCAACAGATATAACAATAAGTATAAAATCAAATGAAATCAGTACATAATCAAAATCGAAAAACAACTCTTTCTCCCCCTCAACATCATAAAAGGGACAAAAGAATTAATCACACAAGGAGCACATACCAAGTTCTCGACGCATCAAACAAAATCTATTTTCAGCCAAAGGCTTAGTGAAGATATCTGCACACTGTTTATCAGTAGATATGTAAATAAGCTGAATATTACCTTTAGAAACATTATCTCGTAAAAAATGGTGACAAACATCAATATGCTTAGTACGAGAATGCATAACAAGATTTTTAGAGATATTAATTGCAGAGGTATTATCACAATAAATAGGAATATTGGAATAAGAAATACCAAAATCCTGCAATGTTTGTTACATCCACAAAATTTGAGCACAGCAACTTCCAGCTGCAATGTACTCTCCTTCAGCTGTAGAAAGAGCTAGTAAAGTTTGCTTTTTACTATGCTATGCAACTAAACAGTCTCCTAAAAATTCACAAGCACCACTTGTGCTTTTTCTATCAACCTGTGACCCTGCATAGTCAGCATCTGAAAAACTGATTAAGTCAAAGGAAGAGGAACTTGGATAAAAAATCCCAAGTCACTCGTACCTTTCAAATATTTAAAAATACGTTTAACGGCATTCAAATAAGATTCTTTAGGTTGAGATTGAAAATGAGCACATAAGCATACACTATACATAATGACTAGTCGTGAGGTAGTTAAATATAACAATGAACAAATCATACCTCGAAATTTAGTGACATCTATAGGTGTGCCTTGTTCGTCCTTTGAAAGCTTAACTGAAGTACTCATCAGACTTGATTTAGGTGTAACATGATCAAGTGTAAATCTTTTGAGTAAATCCTTAATGTACTTGCTTTGGTGAATAAATATTCCTGAATCAGACTGATTAATTTTCAAACCTAGAAAGTACTGCAATTCACCCATCAAACTCATATCAAATTCCTTATGCATGCAATCAGAAAACCACTTACACAAAGATTCGTTAGAAGATCCAAAGACTATATCATCTACATAAACTTGAACTAAAAGAAAGTTCTTATGTTTATGAAAAATAAAGAGAGTTGGATCGAGTGTACCGCGAATGAAACCATTATTCACA